>NC_045595.1:141316660-141619690 GCF_009762305.2 Zalophus californianus
GGCACAGAGCCGGATGTGGGACTCGATCTCACAACCCTGAGATCATGATCTGAGCTGAAATCAAAAGTCAGAGGCCCAACCAATTGAGCCACTCAGGCACCCCATCTGTAGTTTCATCTTGAATCCTAAAATCAAGTATGGTAATTATTCTAACATTGTTCTTTGTAAGAAAGTACTTAGCAAGGTAATGTCAGGTCCTTTGTAGTTGTATATAGATTTTAGAATGAGTGTCACATTCTACAGAGTACGTCTGCAAGATTCTTATTGGAACTGCATTGAATATGTAGATCATTTTGTGGAGAATTGACATTTTAACAATATTAAGTGTTCCAGTCCATTAACAAAATATATCATTCCATTTATTTAGACCTTCTTTAACATCTCTCAACAATATTTTATAAATCTTAGTGTGGAGGTTTTGGTTTTCCTTGTCATGTTTTTCTATTGTAAATGTTTTTAAAAAGTTGTATTTTGCATCTATTTGTGTCAGTATATGCAAATGCAAAATATTTTTATATTCACTCTCTGTCCTATAACCCTGTAAAGTTTACTTACTCATTCTATTAGTTGTTTTGTAGATTTGTTGATTTTTTTTAAATGTAAGCAAAGATAACATTTCCCAAAAGAGCAGTTCTACTTCTTTATTTATGAACTTTATATGTTTATTGCTTTTACTCTCCATATTCCAAATGATAGGACATCTGATATAATTGTTGAATGGAAATGGAGAATATGGGCTTCTTTACTTTGCTCTTGATCTTAACCAGAAATTTAGTCTATTACTATTAAATATAATGTTAGGAATACATTTTGGATGATATGCTTACTATTCCTATTTTGCTAAGAGTTTTATCGTGAATGGGTATTGAATTTGGTCAAATGCATATATTGAAATATATTTTTACAAATTCTGTTAATAGAGTGAATTACATGGTTTGGTATTTGTTAGACCAATCTTGCATTTCTGGAATGAAACTTAATTGTTTATATTGTGTTATAATTTCTATATTGTTTAGTTTTATAATATTTTCCTAGAAATTGTTGTGTTTATGTTCATGAAGGATATTGGGTCATAATTATTGTTTGCAATGTCTTTTTTCATGTTTTACTCTTAGATTTATGTTAACCTCATAAAATGATTTTGGCAGTGCCTTCTTTCTTTATTTCCTGAAAAAGTTTATATAATGCTGATATTATTTCTTTCTTCAATCTTTAATAGAGTTAACACTTGAAACCATTTGGGCTTGGAGTTTTGTGTGAAGGTTCTTGATAATGTGATTTAAAAATGTATGTATCAGACTATTCAGGTTTTCTCATTGTTATTGTGTCAACTTTGGTGAATTGTATTTTTTTTGTTTTAATTTTTTATTGTTATGTTAATCACCATATATTACATCATTTGTTTTGGTGTAGTGTTCCATGATTCATTGTTTGTTCACAACACCCAGTGCTCCATGCAGAATGTGCCCTCTTTAATACCCATCACCAGGCTAACCCATCCCCCTACCCTCCTCCCCTCTGGAACCCTCAGTTTGTTTTTCAGAGTCCATCATCTCTCCTGGTTCGTCTCCCCCTCTGACTTACTCCCCTTCATTCTTCCTCTCCTGCTATCTTCTTCTTTTTCTTTTTTCTTAAAATATGTTGTGTTATTTGTTTCAGAAGTACAGATCTGTGAATTGTATTTTTTAGGGCTATTTTCCATTTCATCTAAACTGACAAATCTGTTGGCATAATGGTATTCATATTATTTTTTCATCGTACTTTTAATGTCTATAGAGTCAGTAGCAAAAACCCCTCCTTCATTTTTGATATTGGTTATTTTTCCCTTTTTCTCTTCCTTAGTCTATTTAGGAGAGTGTTAACTTTGTTTATCTTTGCAAAGAATTAGGTTTTGGTTTTGTCAATGTCTTATTATTTGTCTCTTTTTATTTTCATTTATTTTTACTCTTTATTATTCCTATCCTTCTACTTACTTTGGTTTTACTTTGGTGTTCTTTTTCTAGCTTTCTAAGGTTGAACCTTGGATCACTGATTTTTTCCCTTTTATATATGTATTTCTTCCTTTCTAAGATAAGCATTTGCATTATTAGCTGCATCTCTTTTTTTTGTAAATTAAAATAAAATGTAATAGCTTTAAATTTAATAGTTTGGGATATAGTTATAAATTCACATGCAGTTGTCAGAAGTAACATGAAGACATGGATGAACTTGGAGGGTATAATGTAAGTTAAATAAACCAGACAGAGGAACGTAAATATTATATGATCTCACTTATATGTGGAATCTAAAAAAAAAAAAAAGTCAAACTCATAGAAACAGAGAATAGAATGGTCATTGTCAGGAGTTGGGTGCTGAGGGAACGGGGAGATGTTAGTCAAACTAAAAAAATTTTAGTTATAAGATGAATAAGTTCTGGGGATCTAGTGTACATCATGGTGACTATAATTAATAATGCTGTATTGTATACTTGAAATTTGCTAAGAGAGTAGATAGATCTTAAGTATTCTCTCCATACACACATAGAAGGTAACTATGTGAGGTGATGGATTTGTTAATCAACTTGATTTTGGTAAATATTTCACAATATATACATATGTCAATCATCACATTGTCATCAATTTAAATATACACAATTTTATGCCTCAATAAATCTAGAAAAAAATTAAATATCATCCAAAAAGGAAGAAAAAATAAAAAGAGATCCCCTGTCCCCTTCATCTGGTCTTCCTCAATGGTAAGGTCTTACAAAATTATAGTAAAATATCACAGCCGGGATAGAAACATCAATACACCCCAAATAGAAAACATTGCCACCACTACAAGGATCCTTATATTGTCCTTTAATAACCAAACCCCCACCCCTCCTTGCCTCACCTCTCCAACCCCATCCTTAAAGCCTAGGAAAATAACATGCTTCCCATTCATATAATTTTGAAATTTTAACAATATTGTATAAATGGAATCATACAGTATGTAATCTTTTGGGATTGGCTTTTTACTCAGCATAATTCTCTGGAGATTCATCCAAATTGTTATGTGTATCAATAGGTCATTCTGTTTCTTCCTTTCTTCCTTCCTTTTTTTTTTTTTCTAAGTAAAATTCCATGGTACAGATGTACCACACCCATTGAAACACATCTAGGTTGTTTGTGTTTTGGGCTATAATGAGTAAAGCTGCTATACACATTTCTTTACAGTGATTTCTGTGTGTGTGTGTGTGTGTGTGTGTGTGTGTGTGTGTGTGTGTGTGTGTGTTAACATGCGTCTTTGTTTCTCTGGGGTACATGCCCAGGATAACAATTGCATGTTTATTTTTAACTTCCAAAGTGTTTTCCAGAGTGGCTGTACCATTTAATTTTTTTAATTTTTTATTGTTATGTTAATCACCATACATTACATCATTAGTTTTGGATGTAGTGTTCCATGATTCATTGTTAGTGTATAACACCCAGTGCTCCACGCAGAACGTGCCCTCTTTAATACCCATCACCAGGCTAACCCATCCCCCCGCCCCCCTCCCCTCTAGAACCCTCAGTTTGTTTTTCAGAGTCCATCATCTCTCATGGTTCGTCTCCCCCTCCGATGTTCCCCCACTTCATTCTTCCCCTCCTGCTATCTTCTTCTTCTTTTTTAACATATATTGTATTATTTGTTTCAAATGTACCATTTAATATTTTAATCAGCAGTGTATGAGTATACAGTTTCTCCAAATCATCGCTAGGATTTGGTGTGTCACCATTTTATTTTAGTCATTCTGATGGGTGTGTTGTTGTATCTCATTGTGATTTTAATTCACATTTCCCTAATGACCAATGATGGTAAATTCATAAACTTATTTGCCATCTGTATATCCTCTTTGTTGAATTCATGTCTTTTGACCATTTCTAAATGGATTGCTTGGAGGTTTAACCATGGAGTTTTTAGAATAAGTTTTAATTTACAGAAAAATTACAAACATAATATAGTTTCCCATATACTTTGTACTCACTTTCCCCTATTGTTAAAATCTTACATAATATGGTACTTTTATTATAAGTAATGAGCCAATATTAATATATATGCTGAAGTCCTTAGATTATTCTGATTTTGTTAATTTTTACCTAATGCCCTTTTTCTATTCCAGGATGCCATCCTTATCATGTCTTACAATTAGTCATAATGTCTTCTTTGACTGTTCTTGGCTGTGACAATTTCTTAAGCTTTCCTGTTTTGATGACCTTGACAGTTTTGAAGAGTACTGGTTAGATATTTTGAAGAATGTCCTTCAATGGTGTTTGTCTGATGTGTTTCTCATGGTTTGATTGAAATTATCAGATTTTTGAGAGGAAGATGACAGAGTTAAAATAAAAAATGGTATAGGATGCCATTCTCATCACATAGTATCATGCGTATATTGACAACTGGACTTGTCACTTTTGATGTTAATCTTGTTCATTGGCTAAGTAGTGATTCTCCAGCTTATCCATTGTAAAGTTATTCTCTTTCCCCCTTTTCAAACAGTACTTTGGAAGGCAGTCACTGTGTGCAGTACACACCGAAGAAGTAGGGATTATATTTCACCTGCTATAGGATAGAATATTTATAGAAATTATTTGGAGTTCTGTGCAGGAGACTTGTCTATTTTCTCTCATTTATTTATTTAATCATTTATTTATATCAGTATGGCCTCATGGATAGTTACTTTATAATTTTGGTTATAATCCAATACTACTTAATTTTGTTGTTCAACTTTTTCCAGTATTGGCTATTGGGGGATCTTTCAGTTGACCCCTATATCGGTTTGGCATATCTCCATCTCTGTGTTTGTTTAAGCATTTATTTTCTGGTCTGCCAGAGTGCCAAGCTCATTTTGTATATTTTCTTCCCCAGTCCTAGAAATAGCCATTTATCCAAGGAGGCTGAGTTTCTTTCATTAGAAAATAGAATTGAAAATAATACGAGAAACCAAGATCTGGGTGCTATGTGTTATCATTGCTATCAGGATGTCATTGATTCTAGGTCCTCTTAGCTAACAGAACAAGAGTGTATACTAGCCTGTGTATGTGGGGGGGTATAATATATATAATAAGATATATGTGCACATATAGGTAATGATATATATTACCATATGTAACCATTGGGTATCTATACTTAGCTAAACATAAGTTCATAATGATATCTCTATCTCTAATCAGTTACTGTATGGCTTCATATTCCAGTTTATCTGTAACTTTCCTCATACTCCCAACAGTGAAACACCCGGCTCTCACTCTCTGCCATCCAATAAATTAGTTATTTCTATTTCAATATAGGTGCCAGTAGGTTTCAGAATTGTTATCCTGCACTCTTGTGGGAAATAACTTTATCAACTAGAGTATAGTACTTATGTTTAGTTCTTTCTGACCTTAGTCTTATAAATTCCACTTGTCAAAGCATCATCTTTCTCCCTACTCTCTTAAATGTGGTTATTTCAGAAATTTTGATTCAGGTCTTCACTCTATTCTGGATCCTCCAAACTCTTAAATGAATTTTTTTAATTACATAAATTAAGGTTTTTTCATTGTTTTGTAAAGTTCTATGGGTTTTGTCCAAATGCATGGTGTCATGTAAACACCATTATAAAATTGTACAGAATAGCTTCACCATATTAAAAAAATTCCCTGTGCTTTACCTAATCAATCTTCCACTACCCCTTGAATCCTTGTCAACCACTGATCTTTTTACTATCTCCATAATTTTGCTTTTTCCAAAATGTTCTATAGTTGGAACCATCCATTGTCTTTCTAGACTCAGTTCCTTTACTAAGCAATATGCATTTGAGATTCATCTATATTATTGCATGGCTTAATAGATTATGCCTTTTGACCACCAAATAATATTCTATCTATGGATGTACTACAGCTTGTTTATTCACTTTTTCAAGAGAATCTTGATTGCCTCCAGTTTTTAGGAATTATGCATAACTCTGTTATAAACATTTTATGCGAATTTAAGTTTTCAAATCAGTTGGATAAATACCTGGACTATATTTAGCTTTGCAAATAACTCCTAAACTGTCAAACTTCCAAAGTGTCTGTGCCATTCCGCCTGCTGTCTTAATGTGTATTTCCTTAATGATAATGTATCTTTTTATAGACTTAATTTCCATCTGCATATTTTTTTGGTGAGGTGTCTGCTAAGAGTTTTTGCCCATTTTTCAATTTTTTTTAAAGATTTTATTTATTTATTTGACAGAGAAAGACACAACGAGAGAGGAAACACAAGCAGGGTGATTGGGAGAGGGAGAGCAGGCTTCCCGCTGAGCAGGGAGCCCAATGCGGGGCTCGGGATCCCAGGACCCTGGGATCATGACCCGAGCCTAAGGCAGATGCTTAACGACTGAGCCACCCAGTCGTCCCTGGGTTGTTTGTTTTCTTATTGAGTTTTAAGTGTTCTCTGCATATTTTGTGTAAAAGTCCTTTATCAGATGTGTTTTGCATTCTCCCAGGCTGTGGCTTGTATTTTCAGTGTTAACAGTGGCTTTCACAGGGCAGAAGTTTTTAATTTCAATAAATTCAATTAATCAAAATTTTTCTTTCATGGATTATGGTTTTTGTTTATTGCTATTTTAGGGCTTAAGTGTACCACTGTATTTTTGGTTTTTGTGTGTTCTGTTTTTCCATTTCTCTTTCTTCTTGCTCTGCCTTTCTGTGGATTACTTGAACAACTTTGCAAATTCTATTTTTATTTATCGCTAGTAATTTTAAGCGTATCTCTTATATATAGATATTTATATTTATTTATTGCAGTAAGACACATACATATAACAAAATTTACTGTTTTAATCATGTTTAAGTGTATAATTCAGTGTTATTAAGTACATTCTCATTGTTATGAGTACAAGTATCATTATCATCCATCTCGAGAATTTTTTCATCTTCCCAACAGATAACTTAGTACCAACTAAATGGTAACTCCTTGTTCTCCCCTTTATCCAGTGCCTGACAACCATTATTTTACTTTCTATCTCTATGGATTGGACCACCCTAGAAAATCTGGCTTTTTGTATAGCTTTCATAGCGGTTTCTTTAGGTTACTATAATTTATCACAGTCTCCTGGTGTTGACATTTTATAAGTTCAAGTGAAGTGTAAAAACTACATTTCCTTTTAGGCCTCTTTACCCTCTGCCATTTATAATATAATTATCTTAGGTATTTTCTCCATTTATATTGAGAACCGTATCAGACAGTGTTATAAATTTTGCTGTATTGTTAAACATAGTGTAGAAATTCAAAAAGAGAATACAAATACATTTTATTTATGTATATTTTTACTCTTCCCATTGTTCTTTCCCCTTTCTGATGTCCAGATAGCTTGTTTCTCCTTTTATCATTCTACTTTTTTGATATGTTGTGTTTTCATTATCATTTGGTTAAAATATTTTCTAATTTTCTTTGTGATTTCTTTTTTAACCCATGACTTAGTCATAAGTGCATGATTTCGTTTCCAAATATTTGGTGTTTTTCAGGATATTTCATTGTTAGTGATTTCTAATTTAGTTTCAAGTTTGATTTCTTTTACTAATCATGTTAACTATAGTTCTTTACATTTTTGGTCTTAAAATTCTACTATCCAAGATCCTTTTCAGGTCTGACTTTCTTACTTTGCTTTTATATTGAATCCCCATCATTGTGTTCTGTTTTCCGTATGTAATTTGCTTTTTTAGACTGCAGTTTGTTCATTTTTGAATTACTCTTCAGCTTCCACAGTATTACATATTTTTATTTTTTCAACCTCACTAGGTTCAGTTTTTTAAAAACCCTTTAGGGAACCTTCTCCTTCTATGAATTTTTCAAATGTTATATCACTTATATCCTTTTCTTTACAATCAAATTTCCTATCTAAAATGAGCATTTTTGGGGCGCCTGAGTGGCTCAGTTGGTTAAGCGGCTGCCTTCGGCTCAGGTCATGGTCCTGGAGTCCCGGAATCGAGTCCCGCATCGGGCTCCCTGCTCAGCAGTGAGTCTGATTCTCCCTCGGACCCTTCCCCCTCTCATGCTCTGTCTCTCTATCTCATTCTCTCTCTCAAATAAATAAATAAAATCTTTAAATAAATAAATAAATAAATAAATAAATAAAATGAGCATTTTTACTTCCATGACTATGCTGATATCTTCCAAATTTTCATCTCCTTTTCTGAGGTCCAGACTCATTGGATACCAATGGCTTACTAACATGTCTATTTATATATAAATTATATATATAATTTATATTCATATATTATGCATATTTATATATATTATGCATATTACATTCCATTTCTATACAAAATACATATTATGGGGCGCCTGGGTGGCTCAGTCAGTTAGGTGTCTGCCTTCGGCTCAGGTCATGGTCTCAGGGTCCTGGGATCAAGCCCCGCATCAGGCTCCCACTCAGCTCTCCCTCTGCCTGCCTGCCTGTCTGCCTACTTGTGATTTCTCTCTCTCTGTCAAATAAATAAAATCCTTAAAATACATATTATATATAAATGCAAAATAGCCTGGTGATGGGTATTAAAGAGGGCATGTACTGAATGGAGCACTGGGTGTTACACGCAAATAATGAATCATGGAACACTACATCAAAAACTGATGATGTAATGTATGGTGATTAACATAACATAAAAATATAATTCTATTCCTTTTTGCATCAGGCTGTCTCCTTTTTGTGAAAAGAACTACTATGACCCTCAAATATTTGCTTTAGACAAAAAAACTATGCATCAAATTGATTCCTTTTTTGTTTCATCTTCCACATAAATCCAGAAAAACTTCTGGGTATCTCTGCCTTCTTAAATCTTTCCAGTTCTATTTATTTCTACAATTACCACCTTAGCCCATGGCCACAATCTTCTTACATTTGTTCAATTAAAAATCACTTACTAAATGGTATTCTTGCTTCTACTTTTGCCCCCCAACACACACAACAAAGACAAAAGGATCTTTTTTTAAATGTTAGTAGGATCATGCTTACTAGCTTTCAGCACTATCCCATTAAACTTTAATTGCAGATTACTTACCACTGTCTTCAAGAGTATTTCTCCCATAGTTATCCACTATCTCATTAATCTGCTTATTTCCTCCAGAGCATTTATCACAATCTGAAGTATTCTTTTTATTATTGTTTTTCACCGGTCTTGCTTCTATTACTAGAATAAAAGGGCTCTTGTCATTTGGGCTTATTGCTATATTCAGTGTTTTATTTATTTATTTATTTTTAAAGATTTTGTTTATTTATTTGACAGAGAGAGACACAGCGAGAGAGGGAACACAAGCAGGGGGAGTGGGAGAGAGAGAAGTAGGCTTCCCACTGAGGAGGGAGCCTGATGTGGGACTCCATCCCAGGAACCTGGGATCATGACCTGAGCCGAAGGCAGACGCTTAATGACTGAGCCACCCAGGCGCCCTTAACAGTGTTTTAAATAATGCTTGACACATAGTAAAATCCAACGCATGTGTATTGAATGAATAAATGAATGAATAAATATTCCTAAGGAAAGAGTCTAAGCTTTTGTTAAATTCTTAAAGAGAAACTTTACTTATAACTTAAGAACTACTGCTTTTAAAGTATGAAAAACAAAGATTTGTTCTGTTTTGTTACAAAACATGGAAAACAGTAACATTAATCAAAGGTGGGCATAAGGTTGGAAAACACATACAGATTAAATAGACCTCTCTATATCAGTTGATTTCTATCAACTTATTAAATCTTAAACAGGTAACATGTACTATGAGAGGTTCACTGATAGTTTTTCAGGATTTATTCTGAGATGTGCAATTTATTAACCTCTTTGATTGCTTTAGAATTAGACTGGTCTATTATTTACGGGGTTAAGATGTTGCCTTGGCTATGTGGGGTGTTTTGCAGTTCCATACAACTTTAGGGTTCCTTTCTCTATTTCTGTTAAAAAATGCCATTGGAAGTTTTATAGGGATTTTATTGAACCTGCAGATTGCTTTGGGTGGAATAGACATTTTAACAATATTAATCATTGCAATCCATGAACATGAGATTTAGTTCCATTTATTTGTATCTCCTTCAATTTCTTTCATCAATGTCTAATAGTTTTCAGTGTATAGGTCTTTCACCTCCTTAGCTAAATTTACTCAAATATTTTATTCTTTCTGGTGCTATTATAAATGAGATTACTGTCTTAATTTCTTTTTCAGATAGTTTGTGGTTAGTATATAGAAATGTAACTTGTTTTTTTGTATGTTGATTTTGAATCCTGCAACTTTACTGAATTCATTTATTAGTTCTAATAGCTTTTGGGTTCAGTGTTTACTGTTTTCTCTTTATAAGATCATGCCATCTGCAAAGAGAGACAATTTAACTTCTTCCTTTCTGATTTAGATGCCTTTTATTTCTTTCTCTTGCCTGATTGCTCTGATTAGGCCCTTTGCTACTTTGTTGAATACAAGTGTAAGAGTGGGCACTCTTGTCTTATTCCTGATCTCTCAGGAATAACTTTTAGTTTTTCACCATGCGTATGATGTTAGCTATGAACTTGCCATATATGAACTTTTTAATGTTAAGTCATATTCTTTGTATACCTAATTTGTTGAGAGTTTTTATCATAAAATGAGATTAAATTTTTTCATTGATTTTTTGCATTTATTGAGATGACTATGATTTTTATTTTTCATTCTGTTAATGTGGTATATCACATTTATTGATTTATGTATACTGAACCATCCTTGCATCTCAAAGATAAATCCCACTGGTGATAGTGTATGATCCTTTTAATGTGATGTTCAAATTGGTTTGCTAGTATTTTGTTGAGGATTTTTGCATCTATATTCATCAGGGATATTGACCTGTAACTTTCTCTTTTTATAATGTCCTTATCTGACTTAGGTATTGGGGTAATGCTGGCCTCATAAAATGAATTGGAAGTATCTGTGCCTTTTTTATTTAGCAATCTTAAGAAAGAAAAACAAAGCTGGAAGTATCATACTTCTTGATTTCAAACTATATTATAAAACTATAGTAATCAAAAGAGTATGCCATTGGCATAAAAATGGACATACAGACCAGTGGAACACAGAGACAAGATAAACCACCCGTATATGGGCAACTAATCTTTTTTTTTAAAGATTTTATTTATTTGAGAGAGAGAGAGTGAGAGAGCCCAAGCAGGGGGAGGGGCAGAGGGAAAGGGAGAAGCAGACTCCCCACTGAACAGGGAGTCCAATGCGGGGCTTGATCTCAGGTCCCCAGGATCATGACCTGAGCAGAAATCAGATGCTTAACTGACTGAGCCATCCAGGTACGCTGGTCAACTAATCTTTGAAAAGGACATTAATAATACACACTGGGAAAAACAGTATGTTTAATAAATGATGTTGATAAAACTGAATACCCACATGCAAAATAATGAAATTAGACACTTACACACAAAAATTAGTGGATTAAAGACTTAAATATAAGATCTGAATGTAAAAGTGTTAGAAGAAAACATAAGATATAAGTTTCTTTACATTGGTTTTGACAATTACTTTTTTGAATATGACACTAAAATCACAAACAACAAAATAAAAAACAAGTGGGACTACATCAAACTAAAAAACTTCTTCACAACAAAAGAAACAATCAACAAAATGAAAAGGCAGTCTATGGAATGGGAGAAAATAATTGCAGGCTGTATATATAAAAAGGGGTTAATATCTAAAATGTATAATAACTCTTACCATTCATTAGCCAAAAAAAGAAGAAGAAAATAATAATAAAATAAATAGCTTGGTTAAAAATTGGCAAAAAACCTGAATAGGTATTTTCCCAAAGAAGACATACAAATGGCCAATAGGTACATGGAAAGATGCTCAACATTGCTAATCATTAAGGAAATGTGAATCAAAACCACATTGAGATATCACCTCACACTGTTAGGATGGCTACTATCAAAAAGACATAGGTAACAAGTGTTGGTGAGGGTGTGGAAAAGAGGGAACCCTTCATATTGTTGTTAGTAATGTAAATTGGTATAACCATTATGAAAAAACAAAACAAAACAAAACCAGAGAGTTTCTTTGAAAAATTAAGAATAGAACTCACATGTGATCTAGCAATCCCACTTTTCGGCTTGTATCCAAAGGAAATGAAATTAGGATCTCCAGGAAATATCACATGTTTATTATAGCATTATTTACCATAGCCAAAATAGTAGAAACAATTTAAGTCTTGAAGAGTGAATGAATAGAGAAATGTCACACACACACACACACACACACACACACACACACACAATTTGTAATATTATTCACTCACATAAAAGAAAGAAACCCTGTCATTTGTGACAGCATTGATGAACCTGGAGGACATTATGTTAAATAAATATGCCTGATAAGGAAAGATAAATACCATGTGGTCTCACTTCTACATGGAATCTCAAAAATCAGAGTTACAGAAGCTGAGAGTAGAATGGTGATTGCCAGGGGTTAGAAGTCAGAAGAATAGGGAGATGTTATTCAAAGTGTACAAACTTGGGGTGCCTGGGTAGTTCAGTCAGTTAAGCATCTGACTCTTCGTTTTGGCTCAGGTCATGATCTCAGCGTCCTGAAATCAAGCCCCGTGTCAGGCTCCATGCTCGATGTGGAGTCTGCTTGAGATTCTTCCCCCTCTCTCTTCCTCCTCCTCTGCCCCTCCCCCCACTCATGCTCTTTCTCTCTCTCTAAAATAAATAAATAAAATCTTCAAAGGGTACAAACTTTGTCATAAGGTGAATGAGTTCTGAAGATCTGATGTACAACATGGTTACTATAGTTAATAATACTATATTATGTTCTTGAAATTTGCTAAGAAAGTAGATCCTAAATGTTTTCAATCCCCCCTCAAAAAAGGTAACTGTGTGAGGTGATGTATGTGTTAATTAGCTTGATTATGATAACCATTTTACATTGTATAGGTATATCAAGTGATCACATTGTATACCTCAAATATATATATATTTTGATATCTCAAATAAACCTCAATAAAGCTGGAGAAAAAAAAGACTTTGCTAATCACACCATTCAGATGAGAGACAGTATTTCCCCTATAAGAATATTAATTGATAATCCTTATCTGCTACTCATATTGTTTTTTGCATTTACCTTAATTGTCTAGTTTTTTGGCTTGTTTCTTACATCTTTTAAAAAAATACAGCATCATCTTACTGTTGAATTTTTTCAATTGAGAGAAATTTATCTGTGACTTAAATCATATTCCTCCTCATTTTCCAAGACGTACTAAGGGAAATCTTAGTCTCTCTATTTTATAATATTAATTTACAAGGTATCTTTTTCCTTGTCAAATGGTCAGACACCATAACAACAATATATGTTTTCACATGAATTTTAATCACATTTGAACAAACATAGCCTGCCCAAAAGTTATGTTGGTGTTTCTTCATCTCTTTAAATCACAGAGGGAAAAACATGGTCAACACAAACCACTACATAATTAAAATAAGTAAACTGATAATAAGTTTCCCCTAATAAAAGCAATCTACCTATTCTTCTCATTTCCAGTGTATTTTGTATCTCTCTTACAGCATTTACTTGGCAGCTGTCATTTATTGAGTGACTTCTGCTATTACAATATTTAATACACATGTTTTTATTTCGTTTCTTTTCCCACACTGGTTATATTGTAAGCTTCTTGAGTATTGAGTTAAGTATTCTGATTTTAAATATTCCACAATACTGAGAACACAATAGCTGCTTGTTGAATTTAACTATTTGTATTGGTCAAAGGTCTTCAGAGAAATGGTACCAAGAAGATATAGATATATAAATAGATAGATATAGATAGATATAGATGATATGGATATAGATATGTAATAGGAGATTTATTATAATTGTCTCATATCATTGTGGACACCAAGATGACATGATATGCCATCTGCAGACTGGAAAATCAGGAAAGTCACTTGTATAATTCAGACATCCCAGTACAAGAAGAGAAAGAGAATTCATTTTGCCTTTGCCTTTTCATTCTATTCAGACTTTCAACATATAGGATGATGCCTGTTCTCATCAACTGGATCTTCTTTACTAGTCTACTGATTCAAATGCTAATCTCTTCCAGAAACATCCTCAGTGACATACCCTCAAATGATGTTTTACCAACTGTCAGTCAGGGCATCCCTTAGCCCAGTCAAGTTAACACATAAAATTAATCATCACATGTATATTAATTGGTCGTTCTTTATGAACTGCCTGTTAAACTCTTGTTTATTCATATTGATATTTATATCTCAGTATTACAATATCTCTATGTATTAAAGGTATTTAATTATATGTGTTACAAATAATTTCCAGCTCTTCACTTGCACAGGTAGGAAAATCTGAACTATAATTGATGAATTGCTAGGTGCTCAGTGTGGACAAGTCTGAGAGTTAAAAACTCCAGGGGCACCTAGGCATAGTAGGCCCCCATATTTTTGTGAGATTTATGTTTAGGAGCTTGACAATATTTCCACAGTAAATACCAGAGAAAAATCCCCTCTTGCTTCTAACAGAGGGAGAAAGAAAGGAACCATGTTGAAATGCATCAGAGTATTCTATTCTTCTTAACAAGGTCTACCCTTAGGGGACACTAATTAACCAGAGCCTAACCTACTGGGCTATGATCAGAGCCTAACTGATCTGGGGGAGAGAAATACCCAACTCCAGCCCACTTTAGCCATCCTGTTCCACCTAAACAGAGAGAGAGAAAAAAAAAAACTGAGAAATGTTTGTGTAGTTTACAGTCCAAAAGCATAGGTTCATTAAAAGACTGAGACCTATTCATAACACTGTAGAATGCTTCTCCTCTCCCTACATCTCACCACCACATTACTAAAGGCCTATTTTTGGCAGTTCCTTTTACCCAGTACATCACATCTGGCTATCAAGAAAAAATTACAACTTATATCAAAAGGCAAAAAACACAATTTGAAGAGACAGAACAAGCATAACAAGACATAGCAAGGATGTTGGAATTATCACACTAGGAATTTAAAACAAATATGACTAACATGCTAAGGACTCCAGTGGATAAAGTAGACAGCATGTAAGAACAGATGGGTAGTTTAGAAAGATAGAAATTCTAAGAAAGAACCAGAAAGATATGCTTAAGATAGAAAACAATGTAACAAAAATGAAGAATTCCTTTGATGGGTTTATTAGTATATTGGACACAGCTGAGGAAAGAATTTCTGAGCTAGAGGATAGATGAATAGAATCTTCAAAAAATGAAAAAGCAAGGTTGAATCCCCATCATGTAATGTCTGCTTTTCAAGATTGAAAAAAAAGAAGACAATATTTGAAGACTGTGAAACAATTGCAAAAGGTGTAACATACACATTATAGGAATATTATCAGAAGAAGAAAGAGAGAAAGGAAGAGGAGAAATTCTTGAAACAATTAATGTCAAACACTAAACCATAGATCCAGGAAGCTCAGAGAATACCGAACAGGATAAATACCAAATAATACACTTATGCATATTATTTTGAAATTGCAGAAACTGAAAGTTAAAGAAAAAAATCTTTGCAGAAGCCATAGGGGAAAAGAAGAAGCACTTCAGTTATAAAGGAACAAAGATAAGAATTACATCTGTCTTCTCATCAGAAATATCACAATGAAGAAGAAAGTGGTGCTAAATATTTTAAAAATTGAGAGAAAAAAACTCCATCAACCTGGAATTCTCTACCCTATGAAATTATCTGTCAAAAATGAAGGAGAAATAAAAACTTTCCTAAATAAAAATAGAAAGAATTTGTTGCCAATAGATCTGCCTTCCAAGAAATGTTAAAAGAAATTCTTTGGACAGAAGGAAATAAAATAGATCAGAAACAGATCTATATAAAGAAAGGAAAAGCATTGGGGTGTCTGAGTGGCTCAGTCAAGTGTCTGACTCTTGATGTCAGCTCAGTTCTTGATCTCACTGTCATGAGTTCAAGCTCCACGTGGGACTCCATGCTAGCTGTGAAGCCTACTTAAAAAAAAAAAAAAGGGAAGAGCATCAAAGAAGGAATAAATAAAAGTAAAATAAAACTTTATTTTTCTTATTCTTAATTTCTTATTCTTAATTGATGTAACAGATAACAGTTTGTTCAAAATAATAATAGCAATAATGTATTAAGTATGCTTGTTATATACATAAATATATAAAATATAATACATATATAAAATATATACTTATATATGCTTATATATAAATGAAATGAATGACAGAAATGATACAGGGACAAGAGAGAGGAATTAGGATTATTTTGTCTTTAAAACATACACTACCATGAAGTAGCACAGTTTATTTGAAAGTGGATTTAGATTATTTGTAAATGTGTGTTTCAAACTTAAAGGTAACCACTAAAATAAGAAATATAATTGATATGGTAAGAGAGAGAAATGGAATCACATGAAGTGCTCAACTAACCCACAAAGGGCAGAAAAAGAGTGGATACAAAAATAAAAGAATAAGGGCAACAAATAGAAAATAGTAATGAGTATGGTAGGTATTAATTAAACCATATCAATAATCACTTTGAACATCAGTGGTCTAAATGTACCAATTAAAAGACAAAGATTGTCAAAATGGATCAAATAACATGACTCAACTGCATGTTGTCTATAAGAAATCCACTTTAAATATAAATACATATAGATGAAAAGTACATGGATGGAGAAAAATATACTATGCTAATACTAATCAAAAGAAGGACCTCGAAGTCAGGAAAATGATCAGGGACAAAAAGGTCAATACATAATGATAAATGGTTCCTTCTCCAAGAAAGTATAATTCTTATCATGTAACAGAGTGTCAAACTTCATGAAACAAAAATGGATGGAACTTCAAGGAGAAATGGATGAATCTACTATCTTAATTGGAGACTTCAACACCTCTCTCTCAGAAATTGACAGATTCTGCAAGGAGAAGATCAGTAAGGACATAATGGAACTCAATAACACCATTAATCAACTGGGTATAATTGATTTCTATAGAATATTTTATCTAACAACAGCAGCATACCCATTTTTTTTCTCAAGCTCATATGGCACATTTTCCAAAGTAGACCACATTCTTGTTTATAGAACAATTTAACAAATTGAAAAGACTAAACATCATGGAATGTCTGCTCTAAGACCATCATGGCATTAAACTAGAAATCAATAACCAAGAGATAACTGGGAAGTCCAAAAATACATGAAGATTAAACAACATATTTTCAAGTAATACATGGGTTAAAGAAGAGATCTCAAGAGAAATTTAAAAATATTTTGAAGTAAATGAAAATGAAAACACAATTTGTCAAAATTTGTGTAATGCAGCAAAAGCAGTTCTTAGAGAAAAAAATACTAGAAAAAAAAGAAAGATCTAAAATTAATAATCTATGTTTCTATGTGAGGAAAGTGGGAAAAAAATGAGATTAAATTCAAAGTAAGCAGAAGAAAAGAAATAATAACTAGAGACAAAGTCAATGACATTGAAATAGGAAATCAATAGATGAAGTCAACAAAACCAAAAGCCATTTCTTTACAAAGATCTACAAAATCAATATTTCTCTAGCTAACTAACAACAACAAAAACAACAAAGAGGACACAAATTACTGATATCAGAAATGAAAGAAGGGACATCACTTCTCATCATAGATTTCATGGAAAGTAAAAGGATAATTAAGGAATACAATGAACAACTCTGTCCCATAATGTTGATAACCTAGATGAAATGGACCAACTTCCTGAAAACCATAATCTGCTAAAACCCACACAAGAAGAAATAAATGATCTGAATAGGCCTATATCTAAGAAATAAATTGGATCAATAATTAATAACCTCTAAAATAGAAAGCACCAGACCTAGATGGGTTCACAGGTGAATTCTACCAAATACTTAAGGAATAAATTATTCCAGTACTCTATAATCTCAGAGGACAGAAGCAGAGGGAATACTCCTTATCTCATTGTATGAGGTGTGCCTTACCCTACTACCAAAACTAGACAAAGACATTACCAGAAAAGAAGACTATAGACCAATATCTTTCATGAACACAGATGTAAAAATCCTTAACAAAATATTAGAAAATTGAATCCCAAAAAAAGCATAAAAAAAATTATGCACCACAAATGAGTAGTATTTATTCCAGGCATAAAATGCTGGTCTGACATACAAAACTTAATTAACATAATTCAACACATCTGCATAACAAAAAACATTACCTGATTATATCAGTTCATGCAGAAAAAGCATTTGACAAAATCTAATACTCGTTCATGATTAAACCTCTCAGTAAGCAAGGAATCAAGAGGAATTTTTCTCAACTTATAAATACCATTTACAAAAACTGTACAGCTAACATCATGCCAAATGGGAAATAACTTGGAGCTTTCCCAGCAAGATTGTACCAGACAAAGAGGTCCTTCCTCTTGCCACCCCTTTTCAACATCATATTGGAAATACTAGTTAATGCAAAAAAGGCAACAAAAAGAAATAAAAGATACACAGATGGGGAGGGAAAACATATACATTTCTTTTTTCACAGATTACATGAGTGTCTATATAGAAAATCTGAAAGGATTGATGAAAAAATAAGACCAAACAAAAAACCCTCTTGGAACTGAAAAGCGATTATAGGAAGCTTATGGGATATAACATTAGTATAAAAATGTCATTTGCTTTCCTACATACCAAAAATGAACAAATGGAATATGAAATCAAAGACAGAACCATTTATATTAGCTCCCTCCAAAATGGAATACATAGGTATAAATCTATAAAAATATATAAGATCTTTATGAGGACAACTACAAAACTCTTATGAACAAAATCAAAGAACTAAATAAATGGTGAGATATTTCATGTTTATGGATAGAAAGATTTAGTAAGATCAAGATTTCAATTCTTCCCAACTTAATCTACAGATTCAATGCAATCCCAACCAAAATGCCAGCAAGTTATTTTATGAATATCCATAAATTTATTCTAAAGTTTATATGGAGAAGCAAAAGATCAAAATAGCTAACATAATACTGAAAGAGAAGAACAAAGTTGGAGGACTGATGATGCTACCCAACATCAAGACTTAGTATAAAGGTATAGTAATCAAGACAGAGTGGTACTGGTGAAAGAAGAGAAAAATAGCCCAGAAATAGACCCACAAAAATATAGTCAGTTCATCTTTGACAAAAGATCATGGAACAAAGATAGTTTCTTCAACAAATGCTACGGGAACAACTAGATGTTCACATGCAAAAAAATGAATCTAGACACAGACCTTACATTCTTCACAAAAATTAACTCCAAATGGATCATAGACATAAGTGTAAAATGCAAGACTATAAGTCTCCTAGAAGACAACACTGTAGAAAACCTAGATTACGTTGGCTATGGCAGTGCCTTTTTAGATACATCAGAGACACAATTATTTGAGAAAGAATTAATCAGCTGAACTTCATTAAAATTAAAAAAAATCTGCTCTGTGAATGAAAATATCAAGAGAATTAAAAGAAAAGCTACAGACTGAAAAAACATATTTGTAAAAGAAATGTCTGATAAAGGACTGTTACCCAAAATATACAAAGAATTCTTAAAACTCAACAATAAGAAAACAATCAGATTATAAAATGGGTCAAAGACCATAAGAGACACCTCACCAAAAATGATTCACCAATGGGAAATAAGCATATGAAAAGATGCTCTACATCACATATCATCGGGAAGTACAATTTAAAACAATGAGATACCACGGTACACAGATCAGAAGAGCCAAAGCTGAAACCACGAAAATACCAAATGCTGACAAAGATGTGGAACAACAAGAACTCTCACATATTGTTGGTGAGAATGCAAAATGGTAAGCTATTTTGGAAGACACCTGGGTGGTTTCTTAAAAACTAAACATACTCTTACCATACAATTAAGCAATCATATTTCTTGATATTTACCCAAAGGAGTTGAAAACCTATATACAAAACAAAAACAAAAACAACAAAAAATCCTGACACACAGATGTTTATAGTAGCTTTTCATAATTTGCTAAAACTTGAAAGCAACCAAGATGTCCTTCAGTAGGCGAATGGATAAACTGTGGTACATTCAGATAAAGGAACATTAGTCAGCACCAAAAAGATATATTAAGCCATGAAAAGACATGAAAGAACCTTTAAAGATTTTAGTGAGAGAAGCTGATCTGAAGAAGCTACATATTGTATGATTCCAACAATATGATATTCTAGAAAGGCAAACCTATATAGGCAATAAATGGATCAGTGGTTGTTGGAGGCAGGTGATGTGGTGAGGGTGAGGAGAGGAGTGATTAAGCAGAGAACAAAGACGTTTTAGGGCAGTGAAAATACTCCATATGATATTATAATGATGGATATGCCATTATATACTTGTCCAAACCCATAGAATGTACAACACTAAAAGTGATTCCTAGGGTAAACTAGGGACTTTGGATTATTATGATATGTCAGTGTAGATTCATCATTGGGAACAAATGCACTATTCTGATGAGTGATGCTGACAATAAGGGAGACAATGCATGTGTGGGTGCAGAAGTTATTTAGGAAATCTTTATATCTTCCTCTCACTCTTGTTGTGAACTTTAAACTGATCTAAAAAAGATAAAATTAAAAAAAAAAAGCAGAAGAGTTTACCATCACACTTTTAAATTTAACAAGTTTTTTTATGGCAATAACAAGTTATAGATTGGGAAAATGCCAACATAATCAAGATAAAAATATCCATGTATATATCAATAAAAGATTGTGTGTTATATAGTTGCAAAATTTTTGTCTTGTTTGGCTTGAAGTTATCCTCAAGAACTATGTTTAATATGGAACTACATTTCTGCTCACTTATTTTAATATGGCAGTGTCATAGACTGAATTTTCTTCTCCTAAAAATTCAAATGGTCATGTCTTATATAGCCCCTAGTACCTCAAAATGTAACTGTATTTGGAGACAGGATCTTCACAGTTTATTAGAGTGGGTTTTAAACCAATGCGACTAATGTTCTTATAAGAAGAGGAAATTAGGACAAATGAAGAGACACCAGGGGTGCATGCTCACAAAAGAAAGACAATGTGAAGATATATCAAGAAGGCATTTATCTATAAGCTAAAGTGAGATTCCTCAGAAGAAACCAACCTGGCCGACACCTTGATCTCCAACTTCTAGCGTTCAAAACTGTGAGAAAGTAAATTTCTGTAATGCCACGCAGTCTGTGGTATTTTGTATGGCAGCCCTAACAAACTAATACAACCAGAGTATAATATCTTCCATAAAGCCCTACTGATGCTTTATGGATAGGGACACCTGCTTTTACAGAGGGAACAAGGCACTTTAGTACAGCATTTAAATATATGACTTTGACCTTGGATAGAAGTCACAAAAGATGTCTAACGGCTGCATCTCTATCTCTTACTTGGCAACTGTCATTTCTCTGTTATTACAATATTTAACACACAAAAATGACCATGGGCAGTTCCTTAGCTTTACTCATTTTCTTCATATGTAAAATGGGAAAATTGAGACAACATACACAGGACACTTAGAATCAGCCAGACATACATTAAGCAACTAAAATGTTTCAGTTTAAAAATAGAAGCTTACATTTTACATAGAAATTTTAAGAAAGTAACTACCTTTAGACCATATGGGCTATATCTAGAATTAAAGTAATTATTTAACTTACTAAAAATAATACATAACTATAAAAATTTACCTTACTAAAATGTAATGTATACTCACTGATGAAAAATTAGAAAATGTAGAAAAATGTTAAAAATATACTTATTTTTAATCATTATTAACATTTTTCTTATATTTGATCAAAGTCCTATAATACAAATAAATATTACAATAAATAAAATAAAAATACTTATAATTTGTTTTTTCCCTCAACAAATATTAGTTATGTTCTAGGCAGTGTTCTATGTGTTCAGGGTATAATGCTGAATAAGACAGGACAAGTACCAGACTCCTATTACACCTCTTTCCATTTGAGGAGAGTATAATAAATAAAAATCAAGTTATATTTTTGATAATATGTTATACTTGATAACTGAACAGATTCTTTGGGTTGAAATCAATTGCATTTACTAGATAAACCCACCCCTCTAAAAACACAGGGAATCTCACAGGAAAGTTGGGAATTCTGACAGTAGGAACTCTGCGTCCTAAATAGAGGACTGAAACAGGCTTTTGCCTGATGACATTTGCCAAATCAAAGAGAACTGACGTTTGGTTTTCATGACTTCAAGAAGTACAGAGGACAAGGGACAAATCTGCAAGAACTGGAGAGTTCAGTAGTGACCTGCAAGGGAGATTTATGTCTCAAAATTTGACATTGGATGGAAAGAGAAAACATCTTTTTAAATAATTTATGGCCACATGAAATCAAATTTGTTAAGAGCATTTTTAAAAAAAAGGAAAAAGGATAGAAAGACTGCAAAAATGACCAAGCAGATTTGAAAAATAATCAAATAATATTTCTAAAAATAAAAAGTAAAATAACTGAAATAATTCAACATATGAAATTATCAGTAGTTTAGACCCAGCTAGGGAGAGAATTAATAGACTGGAATTAGATTCAAGAACTTAATCAGATCATAAAAAGAAAAATAAAGAGGGGCACCTGGGTGGCTCAGTCAGTTAAGCATCCAACTCTTAGTTTCGGCTCAGGTCATGATCTCATGGGTTGTGAGATTCAGCTCCTCAGCGAGACCCTCCCTGGGCTGCATTCTCAGCAGGGAGTCTGCTTGAAGATTCTCCTTTACCCTCCCCCACTCAAGCCTAACAGTGCACAAATGCCCATGTATGCCTGCTCTCTCTCTCAAACAAATAAATCTTTTAAAAAAATGAAAAAGGAATATAAAGTGTGAAAGATTAGGAAACATAAAGAAGAAATGAGAAAAATCTGACATACTTGAATCACCTGAAGGAAACAATGGGAGAAATGGAGAGATCTACAGTTGAAGAAAAAAATGGCAGAAAAATTTCCTATAAATTTTTACAAAATACCAATTTTTTGATTCAGGAAGCCAAATGAATTTCAGTAGGATACATGCCAAGTAGTTCTCACTTGTTCACATTGTAGTGAAATTACACAAAACCAAAGAAAAAGATCTTGTAAGCAGATGATGGAAAAAAGAGGAGATTGTTATTATCAAGTAATAATTAGACTGATATGTGACTTCTCATCAGGAACAAAGGAAACCCAAATATAGGAGAAACACATTTTGAGAATTTTGAAAGAATAAAAGAAATCTAAAGTGTCATACCAAGAGTAACTGTTTATTAAAAAATCAGACAAATAGAAACAAGGTATTTCTTACCAAAATACTCTTATCACCCCTAAATCACTGTTCCTGCTGAGTTACAGTGATCTTAGGTAGAAGATTTGAGAGCAGAGGAAGAAATTAAAAAATTAATGAGAATGTAGATAATTCTATACAAATATTGATACAGAAAACAGTAATAAAATGACTATGGTCTTAAAATATAGAATTAAAATATGAGGAATAACATGATTGGGAGAGGTCAATCACAGTGGATGCATCATAAATAAGTCTCCTGTGTTGATCTGCGGAAGGATGATGGTCAACAATGATTGGCAGTCTGCCTACAAAATCTAAGCCAGGCCACTTATTTTGTAATCCTGAAAA
Organism: Zalophus californianus; assembly: GCF_009762305.2. Taxonomy (NCBI): domain Eukaryota; kingdom Metazoa; phylum Chordata; class Mammalia; order Carnivora; family Otariidae; genus Zalophus; species Zalophus californianus. The sequence continues at coordinate 141,340,296 of NC_045595.1, forward strand.
TTTTGCCTAACCTGTGATTTTAAGGCAAAAACCAGTTTAAAACACAAAGAATATGTAACAATTTCACACTTATATTTCAAAATATGTAGAGTCAACATATACAAATAACTACAAGGACAAATACAGAAATATACAAATAACTACAAGGACAAATACAAGTATACTGTCACAACCAGGGGTTTTAATATGCCTTATAGCAATTGATCCTACTGACAAAACTCACAAATATTTGTACAACCCAATTAACAAACTTGATTTAATAGACATATGTGAATAACCATTTAATTTACACTTAATGACAGTTGGTGAATTTCGTTCTGTTTCTCATATCTTTTTTTTTTTACTTCTTATATTATCATATTGGCTAAGATATTAAGAAAAAGTTAAATAGGAATGATAGTGGATACCTTTGTCAGTCAGAAATGAGTATAGGGAACAGAAACTACCCTATGTACTTTTAAGAAAGAAGGGGTTTTCGAGCTTCACTGGACCATCTTATTTGAGAAAGGGGTCTGATATGTATATTCCCCCAAACCTTTCTTTGTCATGGAAATCTGATGAGTCTTCACTCATGCCCAAAGTTAAAGACCTGGGACATCCTGGGCTCTAGTCCACAGTGATGGCGAAGTGTGTGAGGCATTCTCTTTCCAGCTGTTTTTACCTCCTCCTCTTCCTCAGGCTCAGAAAAGAAAGCAAGAAAGCAAGACAGTCAACCTGACATGGTGCTGAGCATCATGCAGCCATGTTTCTGACAGTAGCATCACGTGGCACAGTAAGAAAGCACGAGAGCCGAACTCAGAGAGCTATTTATGGTTCTAGAGAATTTTTTGTTTGTTTGTTTGGGAACCTAACTTGTCCATCAAAGTAATTGAATTGTTCTTAAATTAAGGGGTGGTGAGAAAAGGCGCTGAGGGGATGCTGACATTCCTCTACTATGAGCAAGACTGCATTGTTTCCAAACTTGAATAAAAGACTTGACATCTGCTAAAAAAAAAAAAAAAAAGTTTTTTTAATTCTTTTTTTTAATTTTATTTTATTATGTTATGTTAGTCACCATAAATTACATCATTAGTTTTTGATGTAGTGTTCCATTATTCACTGTTTGCATATAACACCCAGTGCTCCATTCAATACGTGCCCTCCTTAATACCCATTGCTGGGCTAACCAATCCCCCTACCTCCCTACCCTTTAAAACCCTCAGTTTGTTTCTCAGAGTCCATAGTCTGTCATGGTTCATCTCCCCCTCTGATTCCCCCCCTTCATTTTTCCCTTCCTACTATCTTTTTTTTTAACATATAATGTATTATTTGTTTCAGAGGTACAGATCTGTGATTCATCAGTCTTACACAATTCACAGCGCTCACCATAGCACATACCCTCCCCAGTGTCCATCACCCACCACCCCATCCCTCCCACCCCCCACCACTCCAGCAACCTTAAGTTTGTTTGCTGAGATTAAGAATTCCTCATATCAGTGAGGTCATATGATACATGTCTTTCTCTGATTGACTTATTTCATTCAGCATAATACCCTCCAGTTCCATCCACGTCATTGCAAATGGCAAGATTTCATTCCATTTGATGGCTGCATAATATTCCATTGTATAAATATACCACATCTTCTTTATCCATTCATCTGTTGATGGACATCTTGGCTTTTTCCATAGTTTGGCTATTGTGGACATTGCTGCTATAAACATTGGGGTGCATGTACCCCTTCAATTCACTACATTTGAATCTTTGGGGTAAATACCCAGTAGTGCAATTGCTGGGTCGTAGGGTAGCTCTGTTTTCAACTTTTTGAGGAACCTCCATACTGTTTTCCAGAGTAGCTGCACCAGCTTGCATTCCCACCAACAGTGTAGATGGGTTCCAAAGAAGGGGTTTTATTAAAGGAGGTGACAGTGACAAAGTCACAGGAAGGGCCTAAGGACTATGTTGTAGACTAAGCCTCCAAGAATGGCATTCAGCACAAGGCAAAATTGCCTCAACCAAGGAATACTATTTCTAAGACCACAACTGAGCAAAAGATGCCACTAGCTATAGTTGCACTTCCCATACCTCTTAATACACACACACAGGAAAGAAAAGCATAGGTCTCCTTAGCTGAGATACAGGGATAAAAATTCTAGAGTAAGAAACTCTCACTGATATAAATGCCACTGTTCTCATTACTGTAACTATCTCTTGAAACTCTGGGACACTGGGGCAGAATATTTTTACTTTTTCATGTCAATATTTTCTTGCAGGAGAGCCAAAAGGGGAAGAAGGATGGTCTCTAACTCACCATTTGTGTCTTCTAACTTTATGGGAGTACACCTAATTGGCAGATTGTATTTTGCATTCATATTACTAGCTACAAGGAAGTACCAAAATGTAATTTTATGTCTCAACATATCTTGCTAGAAAAGAGTAAAGGATAGGTTGTATGAGCTATAGTATCCTGAACAGTATTTCTGTCTTGTTCCTCATTTTAATGAAATGTCACTAAAATAAATCACCATTGTATTGTTTACTGTATGCTTTTTTGGCATATCCTTTATTATGTTAGTTATTCCTAAATTAATAATGGAAATAATTTATAGTTAAAAATCTGATGGAAGATTATTTTTTAAACTTGGGGCTAGGTTTTCTCAGGTAGTCTTTAAATTAACTTGCAGTTTTCTTTCCTTTTTTTAAAAAAAGATTTTATTTATTTATTTGACAGAGAGAGAGAGATGGCAAGTGCAGGAACACAAGCAGGGGGAATGGGAGAGGGAGAAGCAGACTTCCCGCCAAGCAGGGAGCCTGAGGTGGGGCTCAATCCCAGGACCCTGGGATCATGACCTGAGCTGAAGGCAGACGCTTAACGACTGAGCCACCCAGGTGCCCCATTAACTTGCAGTTTTCTGCTGGAACTTTTGTGTACCTGTATACTTTCGGATTTGGGCATTTCCCTTTATATATATTTTATCCTATTACTTCTGCTATTCTCTTTCTTCTACTACTTTCTTATTTCTGTCTTCCAGAAGTTTTTACAACAAACCTTGTTCTTAGGTGCATTCAAATTTATAATTTTTCTGGTGAATTGAATCTTTTCTCAATATCTGATTATTGTGTTTATTGTTCTCTTTCTTTAATGTGTACTTTATCTAATACTAATGTATATATGCCCAATATACTTATTTTGCTTGACTTTGGCATACTTTTTTCTTTTCTTAGATTTTCAATGCTTTGTTCCCCATATATTGTTTAAAAATTTTTTTAATTTAATTTTTTTAATTTAAATTCAATTAGCCAACATATAGAACATCATTAGTTTCAGATGTAGAGTTCAGTAATTCATCAGTTGCTGATAACACCCAGTGCTCATCACATCATGTGCCCTCCTTAATGCTCGTCACCCAGTTACCCCATCTCCCCACCCACCTCCCCTACAGCAACCCTCAGTTTCTTTCCCATAATTAAGAGTCTTTCATGGTTTGTCTCCCTCTCTGATTTCTTCCCATTCCATTTTCCCCTCCCTTCCCTTATGAACATCTGCACTGTTTCTTATATTCCACATATGACTGAAACCATATGATAACTGTTTTTCTCTGATTGACTTACTTCCCTCAGCATAACACCCTCCAGTTCTATCCACATCGATGTAAATGGTAAGATTTCATCCATTCTGATAGCTGAGTAATATTCCATTGTGTGTGTATATATATATATATAAAATATTGTGGTATTTATATATAATGATATATATATATGTGTGTGTGTGTATATATATATTATATACACACACATCTTCTTTATCCATTCATCTGTTGATGGACATCTAGGCTCTTTCCACAGTTTGGCTATTGTGGACATTGCTGCTATAAACATAGGAGTGCAGGTGTCCCTTTGGATCACTATATTTGTATCTTTGGAGTAAATACCTAGTAGTGCACTTGCTGGGTTGTGGGGTAGCTCTTCTTGAGGAACCTCCAGACTGTTTTCCAGAGTGGCTATACCAGCTTGCATTCCCACCAACAGTGTAGGAGGGTTCCGCTTTCTCCATATCCTTGCCAACATCTGTTGTTTCCTGACTTGTTAATTTTAGCCATTCTGACTGGTGTGAGGTGGTATCTCATTGTGGTTTTGATTTGTATTTTCCTGATGCTAAGTGATATGGAGCATTTTTTATATCTGTTGGCCATTTGTATGTCTTCTTTGGAGAAATGTCTGTTCATGTCTTCTGCCCATTTCTTGACTAGATTATTTGATTTTTTGGGGTGTTGAGTTTGATAAGTTCTTTATAGATCTTGGATACTAGCCCTTTATCTTACATGTCATTTGCAAATATCTTCTCCCATTCCTTAGGTTGCCTTTTAGTTTTGTTGACTGTTTCCTTTGCTGTGCAAAAACTTTTTATCTTGATGAAATCCCAATAGTTCATTTTTGCTTTTGTTTCCCTTGCCTTTGGAGATGTGTCTAGCAAGAATTTACTGCCGCTGAGGTCGAAGAAGTTGCTGCCTATGTTCTCCTCTAGGATTTGTTCCCTATATATTTAAAGGAAAATATAGTCTGACAATTTTCTTTTAGCCCTACATTGACTATGATTTGATTGTATTTTCTTTTGGCTCATTTAAATTTGTTTATTTCTTTCTCCTTTTCTGTTTTTTTCAGTCATAATTTTTCTGCCTACTGCTTTAGAATGTATATCTAATCTATATCTAACATTTAGTGGTTTTTCTATAATTTGTAAAATTCACATGTATATGTGTGTGTGTGTGTTTGTGTGTGTAGTAATAAATCTTAAAGCTAATCTCTTATCAAACAGTACATAGACAGAATTGATTATGTCCACTTCTTTACTACCATGATGCCTCTCATATACTATTTTTTTCTCCACTTTTTGGCCAGGATTTATTTCTACTTTAATTGATTAATTTTGTAAACTGGATACTATTATTGTTGTTTGATGTATTTAATTTGTTAATTTTACTGAGCTGTATCATTTTCTTTACTCATAATTTCCACTTTACCTTAGACTTTACTTTGAAATTAATTTTCTTTCTTAGTAAAAAATATGCTCTAGAAGTACTTTCAATTAAAGTCTAGAAGATGCTTTCAGTTTGTGTCTGTCTGAAAATACTTCCATTTTATCTCATTTCTGAAAGTTAATTTCACCAGGTGTAGATTTCCAGGATTACTTTTTTTAAACAGTCATCTATGTAAAGATAGAATCACACTGTCTTCTGGATTTCAGTGTTGCCAATATTTAATTATAGACCTCTTATAGTTAATCTATATTTTCTTATGGACTGTTTTTAATTTTGTCTTTGGTATTTTACTATGATGTTCCTAATTTGGATTTTCAAATATGTATTCTTCTTGGGGTTAATTATGTTGCTAAATGTGAGGAGTGGGGCGCGTGGATGGCTCAGTCGTTAAGGGTCTGCCTTCAGCTCAGGTCATGGTCCCAGGGTCCTGGGATCGAGTCCCGCATCAGGCTCCCTGCTCCGTGGGAAGCCTGCTTCTCCCTCTCCCACTCCTGTTGCTTGTGTTCCTGCTCTTGCTATCTCTGTCTCTGTCAAATAAATAAATAAAATCTTAAATAAATAAATAAATAAATAAATAAATAAATAGATGTGAAGAGTGATGGTTTACATCTAGTTATCACAAATGTCAGCAGTGTTTTTTCAAGGATTGCTTTTTCTCCATTCTTCATGTTACCTCCTTCTGGAATTCTAGGTCATGTGAGATTTTCTTACCCTATCCAACCCTATTATATTATATTATATTATATTATATTATATTATATTACCCTATTATATAACACTAGGTTATAATTTCTCTTCTTTATTTTCATCTATTTTCTCCATGTTCTTCAGCCTGTTTAATTTCTTTGTTTCTATTTTCCATTTTGCTAATAGGAGATGACTATTCAGATCTTCTTACTGTACTGCATTTTTGTCCATTCACTTTATAAATTCAGTATAGACATTCATGTCTAGAGTTTATATTTATTCTCATCAGATCTACTTGGCCATATTTTCTAAAGCATCCTATTTCTTTGAACATAGTAAGCATAGTAACATATTCTGGTCAGACAATTAAAATATCTACAGCTTTTATGGGATTGATACTTCAATTCTTTTTGATTGCTGGTTGTTTCCCATGGAGATAAATATATAAATATTTCCCTTTATTTGTTTATCTATATTGCCTTTTATTTTAGTTTCATTGTATTACTATAATTGTGTGTGAATTCCTTGAGGTTTTATTTTAAAGTGCATTCTACTGGGATGCCTGTGTGGCAAAGTCACTTCAGCTCCGACTGTTGGTTTGGCTCAGGTAATGATCTTAGTGTTCTGATCTCAGGGTCATGAGATCAAACCCCACATGGAGCCTGCTTAAGTTTCTCTCTCTATTTCCCTCTCCACCCACTCCTCACTCTCTCATGTTCTCTCTCTCAAATACATAAGTCAATAAATCTTTTAAAAAATCAAGTTTATTCTACTAATTAATTTTTTTTTTATACTTTTTCCAGGAGTCTGAAGGTAATACTAGCCTGGAACCATGCTACAGGAAATTTCCAGTTTGGGGGTTATTGTACCAGAGGTGGTGGGAAATCTGTCCCCAGACTTATATAAATGCAGTCTTGCTATTAGTAATTCTCAAAGGAGACTATTTTTCCTTTTTGTTCAGTTCCACTTGGAATCAAATAGAGCCAGGTAAAAGATTCTGCCAAGTCTCTCCAGTCAGGTTTTAACCTACTTTGAATTATGATTGTTCCAAAGTCCTGGTCTTCTCTGAATTTCTCTTAACTGAACTGCCATCCTGCTAGCACCCTAGTGGTGCATTTGACTGATTATAATAGAAGCTTTAGGCTGGCAGTGATGGACAGTTGGCCCCAGGTTAATGCAAGCTCCAGTGCACACAGAATCCTCTTCTTTTTGCTGGATAGGATTTTTGTTTCTGCATTTTATTCATCAACTTTAGTTGTGCTGTTGTGGAAGGTGTTTCAGTTAATGTTTAATCTGCCTAAAATAGCTAAAAATGGAAGTCCCTATGTATTTCTATGACTAGTTTTTAATTGTTGAGTTTAATCTATATGTAATAGAAATGGTAAAAGTACATAAAAACCTGTATATGATGGCATGTAATATCTGATGTTGGGGAGGTCATTTGTTTTAACCAAAGGAAATACTGTGATATGACTCAGGTTAGTTGTTTTAAAGATGGAACAAACCAGTATCAAGTTTCTTGACAATGAAAATGGCTATTATGTCCTCTACTCAATTTTATTTTTGAAGTGAATAAAAAAAAAATTCAGCAATTTTGCCAGGCTGGTGTCTTATCCTGATAACTAACACAGCCAATGCTACAAAGGCTAGGGCAGGAAACCACCACATGTAACTTTATTTGCTAGTTAAATATGGTATGAGATTAATAATATCTGCATATTAGAATTAAGGAAACTATTTAATTCTTCTCAAAATGTCTTAAGATGTGTCTAGGTCTCATTTGTTTATTTCCCCAGAACATGATGATTTCTGAAGTAGAAACAGTAATTATCTATGCCTGATGAAAAGTTTTGTAAGCTAGGAGTGGAGATGATTACAGCAATGCAGCCACATCAATCAAAGAAGACCCAGATCTGTCTCATTTCAGAAAATTATGATATACATTACACTCAGTAGAAACATACACCAATGGCCACATTTTGGCACTTCTTTTGGAGACTGTTTAGGTTCTACTTGTTTTTACAACTGTCTCTATTAGTCACTTACAGTATAGTAGCTGGCTATTTCTTTCATGTTATCCCTCTAGTCTATCTCATGCAAGAAAAGAAGACACAATTTAATTTCTATCCACTCCACAAGTAAAAAAATGGATGAGCATGAGAAAGGTGAAGTGATTTACTTAAGGTCATGCAAGGAAAAACTGGTTGAGCAAGTATTCCTACAGTTACATCACAAAATTTCTAGTTCTGACAGTTGAAACTGCCATGTTCTTCTGGGAAAGATTTATGAAGACATCTTTCTCCCAATAGCAAAAGCCCAGAAACTCACAGAATGTCAAGGTCCTATATCTATCTCAAAGTTCAGGGACAAAGTTAAGAAAAAAATCTTGTGGCCTAAACAGAATAGTTGTAGGTGGACTTTTTTTCCCCAAGATTTTACTTTAGGTATCTGGATCTCTTAAAGCCACATTTTGGGGTAATCATCTCAAATGTCAGCCTGGTGTGATGAAAGTTCTACCCTGGCTATCCTAGCTTTGAACCTCCTTGCTTTATAAGAGGGTGAGTAACAACTTTCACCATAGTGAAAGCAGGCAATTTGATTCGAGGAAGAAAAATAGTACCTTTTTTTAAAGGATGGAAAGCTATTAGCAACCTAAAATACATTTTAAAAAATCAGAATGTACTTGAAATTATTAAGCTACAGAGGGGTTGGCTGTTGAATTAAAATGTGTCATCTTGTTGGCATTTTAGAAGGAAGCTGAAGGTGGCATCCAAAATCTTTTTCTTAGTTATGAATAAAACCATCAGGATATATGGCAATTGTGATGAAAAGAATTCAGACAAATTGAAGTGAGGTGAGATGTGGATTACATCAGCTCTGCAGGACACGTGTAAGATTTATTGAACTCAGCAAGGACAGTGTGTGAGATATCACTGTCCGACTGAGAGAACCAGGCATACTGTCTCCTTTCTTTAAAAACAAACATTTGAGAAAGCATCATACATATTTTAATTTTTGAAGGCTTTATTTCATCTTGGGAGTAGTGTGTATTACCTACTTATGTGTTTTTTTTCCTCTCAATGAGGAGTACTATATTTGAAAGAAGATTAATTGTAACCTCCCCAACATTACTTTCTTTAGAAATAGAAGTTTCTTCCCTAATTTATTTCTCTTTTTTTCTTCTACCTGCTTAATTCTTCTAAAGCAAATATAATTAAGATTAAAAATTCAAAACAGATATTTGTATATCACCCAAAAGAATTTATAATTGGATCTGATAAAAAAAAAGGGAGTTTGAGAGATAGTTCAAGATGGCAGAACAGTAGGAGTCCTCAGTTTCAGCTGGTCCCAGGAATTCAGCTAGATAGCTATAAAATCATTCTGAACACTTGTGAACTCAAATGAGATCTCAGAAAAGAATTGCTGCAACTCTATAAACAGAAAAGTAACCACTTTTTGCAAGAATGATGAGACAGAAAAACACCTCAAAAAAGAGAACAGGAGGCAGTACTGACTTGCCAGGGACCTAATCAGTATGTATATAAGTAAGATGTCGGAACTAGAGTTCAGAATAACGATTATGGAGATACTAGCTGGACTTGAAAAAGCATAGAAGACACTAGAGAATCCCTTTCTGGACAAATAAAAGAACTAAACCTAATCAAGTCAAAATCAAAAAGGCTATTAATGAGATACAATAAAAAATGGAGGCTCTAACTGCAGGATAAATGAAGGAGAAGAGAGAATTAGTGATATAGAAGACAAAATGATGGAGAATAAAGAAGCTGAAAAAAAAAAAAGACAGATAAACAACTACTGTATCACAAGGGGAGAATTCGAGAGATAAGTGATACCATAAAGTGAAACAATATTAGAATAATTGGGATCCCAGAAGAAAAAAAGGGGGGGGGGGCAGAAGGTATATTGGAGTAAATTATAGTGGACAACTTCCCTGATATGGGGAAGGAAACAGGCATTCAAGTCCAGAAGGCACAAAGAACCCCCCTCAAAATCAATAAAAATAGGTCAACACCTCAACATATTATTGTGAAATTTGCAAGTCTCAGAAACAAAGAAAAAATTCTTAAAGTAGCTCTGGACAAGAGGTCCGTAAACTACAAGGGCAGAAACATTAGACTGGCAGCAGTCCTACCCACAGAAACCTGGCAGGCCAGAAAGTACTGCATGATATATTCAGGGTGCTAAATGAGAAAAATATGCTGCCAAGAATACTTTATCCAGCTAGGATGTCATTCAGAATAGAAGGTGAAATAAAAAGCTTCCAGGACAAATAGAAACTGAAAGAATTTGTGATCACTAAACCAGCCCTGCAAGAAATAGTAAAGGGGAACTTTTAAGTGAAGAGAGAGCCCAAAAGTAACATAGACCAGAAAGGAACAGAGACAAAGAGGGAAGGCAAAGGAGGCAATGAGGAAACATTTAATGTTCAACATTTTTTGAAAATATAAGTATCTTCTAAGGTTTCCATGCAGACATTGTGACTTGGAGGAGTCATTTTCTGTGTGTGGGCCTTAATTTCCCAACTACTGAAAGATTAGGAGTGATTTATGAATTTGTCTGGGGGTGGGGAGGCAGGGCAGAAACTTCTAAGGAGCCACTCTGTAGAAATAAATACATAACTATTGGGACTTAATCAAGATAAAAAGCTTTTGCACAGCAAAAGAAACAGTCAAAAAACCAAAAGACAACCAACAGAATGGGAGAAGATATTTGCAAATGACATATCAGATAAAGGGCTAGTATCCAAAATCTATAAAGAACTTATCAAACTCAACACCCAAAGAACAAATGATCCAGTCAAGAAATGGGCAGAAGACATGAGCAGACATTTTTCCAGAGAAGACATCCAAATGGCCAACAGACACATGAAAAAGTTTTCAACATCACTTGGCATCAGGGAAATCCAAATCAAAACCTCAATGAGATACCACCTCACACCAGTCAGAATGGCTAAAATTAACAAGTCAGGAACCGACAGATGTTGACGAGGAGGTGGAGAAAGCGGAACCCTCCTACACTGTTGGTGGGAATGCAAGCTGGTATAGCCACTCTAGAAAAAAGTATAGAGTTTCCTCAAAAAGTTGAAAATAGAGCTACCGTATGACCCAGCAATTGCACTACTGGGTATTTACCCCAAAGATAAAATGTAGTGATCCGAAGGAGTACGTGCACCCTGATGTTTATAGCAGCAATGTCCACAATAACCAAACTATGGAAAGAGCCAAGATGTCCATCAACAGATGAATGGATAAAGAAGATGTGGTGTGTGTGTGTGTGTGTGTACACACACACACACACACACACACACACACACACACACACACACACTGGAATATTATGCGGCCATCAAAAGGAATGAAATCTTGCCATTTGCAACAACGTGGATGGAACTGGAGGGTATTATGCTGAGCAAAATAAGTCAACCAGAGAAAGACATGTATCATATGATCTCACTGATATGAGGAATTCTTTTTTTTTGATATGAGGAATTCTTAATCTCAGGAAACAAACTGAGGGTTGCTGGAGTGGTGTGGGTGGGAGGTATGGGGTGGCTGGGTGATAGACAATGGGGAGGGTATGTGCTATGGTGAGCGCTGTGGATTGTGTAAGACTGTTGAATCACAGACCTGTACCTATGAAACAAATAATACATTATATGTTAAAAAAAAAAAAAGGAAGAAGATAGTAGAAAGGGAAAAATGAAGGGGGGGGAGTCGGAAGTGGAGATGAACCATGACAGACTATGGACTCTGAGAAACAAACTGAGGCTTCTAGAGGGGAGGGTGGTAGGGGGATGGTTTAGCCTGGTGATGGGAATTAAGGAGGGCACGTATTGAATGGAGCACTGGGTGTTATACGCAAACAATGAATCATGGAACACTACATCAAAAACTAATGATGTAATATATGGTGATTAACATAATAAAATTTAAAAAAAGAAAAGAAATTAATACGTAATTATTTTTCATACAATTCAGGACATCTATGGACTACTTTGAAGTCCATGATTCTCAGATGATCTATAAATTAACCTAACACTCTATTCTAAAAGCTCATGATTGTAAGATCAAAACAATGTTAGAAACTAAGGGGTGAGTCCAATGTTCTACTTTTACAACTATGCCAATTATGAATTTAAGTATCTTTTTCATATTCAGACAGTCACTGGTTGGACTATTATTCTGTCCTCATGTGGTGCTATTCCACTTCACTAATCCACCTCTCATGTTTTCTTTTGTTCTCATATTTTGAGCCACCAGTGCCAAGCTCAGCCCAACCCAACTCATGAGAAAGTAACTCTGATTTTGAAAGCTGCCAGGATGATGCTTATAAGAAAAAGGAATCCAATGTAGGGAGAAAAGGGAAATGGAAAATCTGATTAGTAGAATAAAAGGAGAGATGTAGGGTAACACTTAAAAATTGATCAGCCAGCCTCCCAAGGAAATTATGTGCATTCTTAGGACCTGGTCAAGTTTTCATTATTTATGCTTTACTTTTCTTCAATCAGCAATAGCATTCTCATTACACTGAATTCTGCTGGCATTGCCACTATTGGGTTTAGGCATTTCATCCAAAAGATTGTTAAGTGTTGAATGAGATGATTCACACACAAACTGCAGTTTGTGAGGCAATTTATAAGCTGAATAAATAAAATATATTTTTGTACTCTATTTACAGCCAGTAAAATGAAAATTAGGCAGTTGTGTACAGGTTTCACAATGTGAATAGCTTTAAAAGAGGCATAGATTTTTCAAAACAGAAGTCGCTATGTCATTCCTTTGAGAACATCTGTGCTTTCATGTAAATACCCTTATATTTTAAAATTAATTAAAAACACATTTTCTCAATAATTATTAAACTAGCCAAAGTAAAGAGACACAAAATGGTCTTATAGCTTCTCCTTGAACTCCTGATAGTTTTTTCATGAAATATTAAAAAGTTGCATTTGCACATTTTTACATTGTATTTTTAGGCAGAATTAAACATAAATTTTAAAAATGCTAAATGAACTACAGGAAAGTATTATATTTTATTTTTTAAATATTTTTAAAAGATTTTATTTATTCATGAGAGACAGAGAGAGAGAGGCAGAGGGAGAAGCAGGCTCCCCGCTGAGCAGGGAGCCCAATGTGGGACTCGATCCCAGGACCTGAGCCAAAGGCAGACGCTTAACTGACTGAGCCACCCAGGCACCCAGAAAATATTATATTTTAAAGAGATTACTATCTATGTGGCATGAAATCTTGTAAATTCCATTCTTTGCTCTGACCCCTTTTGTAAGCAGATCTGGATGCAAGTGAATGGATGTGACATTAAAGGAATGACCTTGAATCATCTTTAACTGTAAAACATGAAAATAATTCACATATTTTAATGCTTTAAATTTTCAGTTTAACAAACTACACCTGATATGCCTTATATTTTACTGTGTTGTATTTGCCTGGGTTTACACAAATTATCTCAGTTTCAGGTAATGAGGATATATCTTTGTTTTTCAGACAGACCAAAAATGAGACAGTCTGATTTGGCACACTAAGGAATGAAAATGGAGAAATGGTACAACAACATTGTATTGGGAATCATGAGGGAGGTGTTCAACTCTTGTTTATTTCTGTAATTATTTTTGTAGTCCTCGACAAGATCTACCTCTTTGGACCTCTTCTTCATATGTAAAATGAGGGTTTTGAACAAGGTGAGCTTTAGGGTCTCTTTTTGCCCTTAATTATACAAATACTTTCATGAATAATTCTCAAATAATCACAATTATTCCCTAGAACATTGTGAAAGATAGAATGATTTTCTTAAGGAGTATTAAGTCAGTTTTACAGGGCAAAAGAAGAAAAGTATATAATTACAAGTTTTAAGAACAAAGCTTAGATTTCTTTTCTGAAATTATGATCTTGGATATTAGAGAGAACTACTTGCACTGAGATTCTGAAAAAAAAAAAATGACCATGTGTTCTTTTATGATACTTGGGAAAAAGTCCACCAAGACCTCCTGATGTTACTCTTCCATTTTGTTTTGGTTAGTATGAAACCTAGCTATATGAGGTAGTGTAAGATTATGATTCTGTATTAAAAATCATTTTTTTCTTTTGTCATCTGTATTGTTTACTTGGTAAACAATAATTTTTACATATTTAGTGTATACATTTTTATGAATTTGGATATATGCATACTCCCATGATGCAACTACCTAAATCAAGTTACTAAACATATCCATTACCTCCAAAAGATTTCTTGAAAAAAAATTTTTTTTTGCTCTGTGTGTGTGTGTATGTGTGTATGGTAGGAGTTCTTAATATGAAATCATGAGATATACCCTCCTAATTTTTAAATTGCACACCACTATATTGTTAACTATAGGTGCTATGTTATCCAGCAAATCTCTAGAACTTGGGTTATATTACTTGACCTTGATGTACATATCCATTTGATGAAAATTACTCAAGCTTGAGGCTCATTTGAATTTTTTCAGGAATACCCTATCTCCACTTCCACATATATTCTTCCACCTCAAAATTCTATAGCCCTGTGTCTTATAGGGCACCTTGGCATGTTCTTCTGTTTATAATACATGAGGCCTTACACAGTCTTACTCTTCCTGGGAATACTCTCTCCAGATCTTTCTGGTTGTCTCTTTCTTGTCATCAAAGTTTCAACTTAGTTTCCACCACTGCAAAGAGATCTTCTCTGACCATTCAAGATAAAGTAACCTCCTAGTTACTGGCTATTCTATCATCATGTTTTATTTTAATTCTAGCACTATCTTTTCAAATTACTTATTGTATGTCTCCTTCATTAAAACGCATGCCCCTGTCTCCTGACCCCTTGCCCACACCTTTCACTTTAAAATGGTGACTGGAGATAGCAGATGCTCAATAAATATGCAGTGACTGAATTAATCTCTTTGTAGGGATTTCATCCCATTATGCTGGACAGGGCATTAACCTGAGAGCCTCTGTTTCATTTTTTTATCTTCTAATAATATTTGACACATGGTCTTGCATACCATAAATAGTAGATTTTTTATTAGTAAAATTGTATGAATGTGGCTGATAACTAGATAATTGGAACTATACTCTTACTCTATTTGGAAAATATAGTTTCTGTTGTAGCATCATTTCATTTCATGAGCACTTGGCTAGATGAAAAATAAAGAAAAGAACTCCACAGTTTTAGTATGCTAACTAAAAAAAATCCATATCAAGGCAAAGAAATTGTATTCCCAGGGGAAATTTAATTTAATTCCTTTCTAAGAAATTTATCTTATCTATTCAACTGAAATTTAGCAAATGGGGAGATTATTTAAATAAAAGAGATTTAAAACTAGAGCTCTTGTAAGAAATCTAAAAATATAATTGCAAATTTTTAATATAATTAGGGACTTTTCTGCATAGATGTGGTCTGATCTCAGAATAGTCAATCCACCAAAAATGTAACTTTTTTATTTATGATTTTAAAGTGTCAAATAATATGTAATTCTTTAATTGACCTATTCAGAAACACAACACTGACTTAAATGAAGTAGATAAAAACAGAAGATTTCTAAAATATGTAGTTTATTTTTATAGGAACTGGGGAATAAATCAAAGGAATATGTTATTCTTGCAACATACATTGGATTGGATTTGCAATAGACTTGCTACTTTGAAATTAAATTTACTACCAATGTAATATTAATTAGAATTTGAGAACCAGGAGACACTCCAGAAGTCATTTAAATGAGATACTTTATAGATGCTGAAACTTAAGTGATCCAGTTTGCTCAATGTTATTCAACCAGTTACCCTGTATTAGTAAAACCTTAAGGTTGCTTAAATGTCCAGACGCAAGGCTTTCTTTCTGTCTACTGCTTACTCCAAACTATAGTCAGCTGACTCCTATTTTCATCTTAAAAAATACCAAGTAACAAACTTCTGAAACAGTCACCCAGCAGCCTTAGAGGCCACTTGGTTTGGGTTTATCAAATGTTAAATTATCAGTTATATCCAAAAAGAATTATAAACTTTTAATAACACATGGCAATCAAATAAATAATATTAAAATCGTACCTCGCTCTGCAGAAATCTTTCTTTGATTATTTGGGAGGTACTTGTGGATCTACTACTGATTTCTTTATAAAATGTAGTGAGATTTGTATTGGGTATGCTGAGTGACATTCTAATTATCAGAATGTGAAGTAGCAGAGAAGGATGTTAAGTGTGCTGTTTTGGTGGGTATATGGGATCTTTTCAGTTGCACAAGGCAGGGACTCAGATTAGCTTATACAAAAGCAAACAGCTCACTGACTGGGAAGAAGAGAAGAGTTTAGACGTTAAAAGGAAGAGCTATAGAAAAACAAAACGTCTAAGACAGGATTAAACACTCAGCACTGTTAAATATTATCTCTCTCTCTCTCCCCACCCCTTTACCTATGCTTAATTTCATTCTGCAAAAAGCTTCATTTTAAGTAAGATATGACTCTGGCAGCACCAGCATTATTTCCGTTCAGCTAAGAAATCCCTAAAGGAAGTAAGAACTTCTTTATTCCAAGTTCTATCAAAATTAAAGAAGATCTTGAATTGGCACAGTTAAAGGAGGTTGGCCACAAGGAGAGATTGGGGAATTCTGCAGCAGGATGATATGATTGATATCTTCACAAGAACTACATGCAGCTGGGGAAGTGTGATTTCCCCAAAGAAAGGTTGCTAGATTAAAAAGAATATATACCCTCTTGAGCATTTTTGACATTGGAACCTGCTGTTCTAACCTCTATGAGTTAGTTATTTCAGAGGTGGCATTACCAATTTCCAGTATTTACCTTAGGTACTTATAAATTTGCAAAGATTAAAATATGGTAAAACCAAATATTGGTAAAGGTGCAATAAGATGGGTCCTCATATAATTCTGGTGGAATTATAAATTGGTAAAACTTTTTTGTATAGGAAATTGATATATTAAGAATCTTAAAATATTTCACACTCTTGGATCTGTAATTTTACTTCCAAAAGGGAACTCTAATGAGATAATTAAAAATGTGGATACATATTTATGTGAAACATTTTAAATAATTCAGAATACTGGAAACAAATGTTGAGCAAAGCTGGTTTAGTTAAATATAACTATATGCTGGGTTAATATGCAGATTACACGATAATCTCACATAATATTGCTAGTATATCGTGTTTGCAAGATTAAAAGGAAACAAATGTTCTTATAAACTCTTGGTAAGAATGTAATTTGATGCAAACTCATTGGAATGAAGTTTTTCATATATCCATATATTATAAAGATATATATCAAAATTAAAAACACAAATATAGCCTAGCTACTTCATTTCTAGGAATTTGTCCCCTAGATATTTTTTATGTATTCTAAGAATGTTCACTGCAATATTGTTAGCAATAGAAAATATGTGGAAACATGTTAAATGTCCACCAATATAGAACACATTAAATAAATGTACAGTTAAAAAGAAATAATGTATCTGTATCTTAATCTGCAATATAAGTTAAGTAAAAAAGCAAGAGATAAACACTGTTTATAGTAGACCCTCATTGTTCTAATATTGTATGAATATGCCTGCATGTGTATAGAATTTTTTGGTAAGATTCATAAGAAATAACAGTTGTGTGGTCGACATGACAGGTAGTCACTCACCTCAGTTCTCTTTTCCATCTTGGACATATGGAAGATTATCTTTTCCAAACTTCTTGCAGTTACCTAGAGCCATGAAACTAGTTCAGGCAAATAAAATGTGAATGGTGATGAGTTTTCAGCTGACAAAAATGAAAAGCCTTTTTTAAAACTCTCCAGTCTCTCTCTGTATTCATGCAGGTCTTGTGTTGAAAAGGTGGAACCACAAGATAAGAGCAGTCTGCATGGCTGTCTCACACGTAAGACAGCTGTCCAAGGGTCACCAGGAATGGCAAAGAGTTTGCAGGAAAAAATAAAATTTTACTGTGTTAAACCATTGTGGATTTTGTTTACCACAGAAGAAACATGGTCTGTTCTAATTACAGGGAGCAGTAAATTTGGGAAGCCAAATGTGTTTAAAATTGTCTTACTCGTGGGGTGCCTGGGTGGCTCAGTTGGTTAAGTGACTACCTTCAGCTCAGGTCATGATCCTGGAGTCCTGGGATCGAGTCCCACGTCGGGCTCCCTCCTCAGCGGGGAGTCTGCTTCTCCCTCTGACCCTCCTCCCTCTCATGCTCTCTGTCTCTCATTCTCTCTCTCAAATAAATAAATAAAATCTTAAAAAACAAATTGTCTTACTCTTGTAGTACATAGATTCTAAATTGTATAATAGCTCAAATGCACTGGAAGTCCATTTTTTGCACATTTATCCACCTATGAAGATTCTATGCTAATTGTAATGATGGAGATGAGCATCTCTTCATACAGGCATTCAGGAACTCAAGGTGATCCAGATTGTAGCATCGCTTCCTTGTGGCTTTCAAAGGTTTCCTGAATTTTAAAACTCAAGAAGGGCAAAGATCATGAAGAATTGCATGTGGGAGGTGTTTTTGGGAAGATCTGGAGGTAATACATTACACTTTTACTTATTGGCCAGGAAACTCACATGACCATACCGAACTGTCAGTGAGGCGAAAATATAGTAATTTGGCTGTGTGTCCAGGGAAAAGAAGAAATGAATTTTGCTGAACATAATTTTTCTGCTCTAGCTGGAGGAGCTTTGTATTATATAACCAGTGATTATTGTTTGAATTTAGAACAATAACTGTATTATTTTTGAATAAAAATAATCACAAAAATGACATAAAAAAGTTCTCATGATATATCTTTTTGCCTTAGTTTTGTGAGTTTTTTGGTTATAATTTCAGTAAATACATGACCTTTGTAGAAAACTTAGGAAGTAAGGTGAAGATAAGTAAGCAGGAAAAGTCACTCAATAACCTCCATGATCCCACCATAACAATCTTATTAGGATAAGTGAAATTGCCATCCTATTTTACAACTGGAGATGCTAACCCCCAGGGACTTTAAGAAACTTGTCAAATTTAGAAAGTGGTAGAACTTAGAGGAAAAAAGAGCCAGGGAATCTTTCACAGAGGATGATACAAGGATAGAAAATGAATTATTAATAAAGAAACTCAATTTACAAGTTATTTTAGAATTTTGCATTTCAATTACACTGAGAGAAGGAATAAAACAGGAGAAGCATGTCAAGGCAGGGGAAGTAATGAAATCAGCTTTAAGTATTTTGGATACCCAGAGGCAGTATGAACCTGGGTCTTAGAAAGAACGGTCAGGATACTGAGATTAATGTCTCACAGTGGCAGTAGTTCACGGCACTGGTATTAAAGGTGGGGAAGAGGCAGAATCCTAAGCCACAGTACAATTTAAGAGTTAGATTTTTGAGGATTGTTGAAAGCTGGAATTGTTTTTTGTTTCTTTTCCTAATGCCCTAGTGTATTTCACTGAAGAGCTCCCCCTGGATCAATCAGAGTTGGATGCAGCATGAGGTTGATCAAAATTCTAAATGGTGAACATGGCAACTAGTTAGCTGCCTGACATTAAATACATCCAGATGTTTAATTCTCCTGAGTCCCAAGGCTGTTAATTTTTCTTAATTGAAGTATAATTAATACACAGTGTTATATTAGTTTCAGGTGTACAATATAATGACTCAACAGTTCTAGACATTACTCAGCGCTCATCACAATAAATGCAGTCTTAATCCCCTTTATCTATTTTAACCGTCCCCCCACCCAGCTTCCTTTAGGCAACCACCTGTTTGTTCTCTGTTAAGAGTTGGGGTTTTTTGTGTGCCTCTTTTTTCTTTGTTCATTTGTTTTGTTTCTTAAATTCCACATGTGAGTGAAATTATATGGTATTTGTCTTTCTCGGTCTGACTCATTTCATTTAGCATCATACCCTCTAGGTGTATTCATGTTGTTGCAAATGGAAAGATCTCATTCTTTTTTGCGGTTAAGTAACATTCCATTATATATATAATGGAATGTGTATATATATATATATCTCACATATTCTTTATCCATTCATCTATGGAATGAAACTTGGGTTGCTTCCATATCTTGGCTATTGTAAATAATGTTGCAATTTGCAATGAACATAGGGGTTCATATATCTTTTTGAATTAATGTTTTCATTTTCTTTGGGTAAATACCCAGTAGTGGAGTTACTGGATCATACTGTAATTCTATTTTTAATTTTTTTGAGGAACTTTTATACTATTTTCCGTAGTGGCTACACCAATTTGCATTCCCACTAATAGTGCGCAGAGTTCCTTTTTCTTTACATCCTTGCCAACATTTGTTGTTTCTTGTCTTTTTGGTTCTAGCCATTTTGACAAGTATAAGATGATATCTCATTGTGGTTTTGATTTGCATTTCCATGATTAGAGATGTTGAATATCTTTTCATGTGTCTTTTGGCCATTAAGATTTCTTCTTTGGAAAAATGTCTATTCAGGACGTATCCCCATCTTTTTAATTGGATTATTTGTTTTTGTGTGTTTGTTGAGTTGTATAAGTTCTTTATATATTTTGGATATTAACCCCTTATCAGATACATCATTTGCAAATATCTTCTCGGAGTCAGTAGGTTTCCTTCTTATTTTGCTGATGGTTTTCTTTACTGTGCAAAAGCTTTTTATTTTGGTATAGTCCCAGTAGTTTAATTTTGCTTTTGTTTCCCTTGACAAGGCTGTTCTTCCTAACCATTGTAAACATCCATTCCTCTAAGTATCAAAAGACACTGAATTTAGGGAACTCGTTTTCCTTCTGGATCTGTTACTAATTAGTTGTATGAGCCAGGATAAATTACTTTTCCATCCAGAGCTCTGATTTCCTCATATCAAAAATGAGGAGAATAAACAATAATTTTTATCTTCCAGATTAAAATTCAGAATCTATGATATGAGTCATCATTCTTCCAAATTCCCAAACTTGATACTTTCTTCTGCTTGACAGAAATTATTACTTT
Organism: Zalophus californianus; assembly: GCF_009762305.2. Taxonomy (NCBI): domain Eukaryota; kingdom Metazoa; phylum Chordata; class Mammalia; order Carnivora; family Otariidae; genus Zalophus; species Zalophus californianus. The sequence continues at coordinate 141,360,971 of NC_045595.1, forward strand.
GTCTTCATGCTGTGGACATAAATGTCTTGTCACTCCTACTAGACCATAACCACCACAATAGAAAACAACACTCTATCTGTGTCTTCCTCAGTATCAGATTCAGAACCTCGAACATAGTAGAAATCAATAAAAACTTTAACAATGAAAAAAGACATACATTTACTAACTGAAAACTTTGTGTGGTGTGCTGATTTTTCTGATAATAATATGCTAAATTTTGAATACATGATCATGAAAAGGGTATTCTAGAACCATTGTACTTACAGCACTATTCTTCCTGGACAATTGTGGAATGAAGTTTGAGCAACCCCACGTTTGACATGTCTAGAATAATAATGTATTTAAAAAAAGTCTCTGAAGCATATACCTTAAGGATTTATGACCTGGAGAAATCTCTTGATTGCATATTGTGTTTAGAATGACAATATTCATTTATATTTACTCCTTGGAATCTTGGCCCTACACTGCTTTGACAGCTTGTCAGACACAAATCTTGTCAAGGGGGTTTTCCTTTGGGAAACTTGATGCAGTTTGTATTGCTAGTGAAGAGGAAAGAAAAACATAGCAAGTTTGGTTCCTCCAATTAACAAATATGTGACGTTATCTTGTTGTGCAGCTGGGCAATTGGTAATGGAGGAAGTTAATAGTATGGTCTTTTAGAGCCTCTCATTTGTGATGAGGAACTCAGGAACTCAAAGAGTATTGTTAACTCTCTCAAAATTATTTTGCAGTTTCTTTGCTTTTATAACTGTAGCAATGAAAAAAGGTCTCTTTCTTTATGTAAGCAGGAATGGTTCAGTATTTGTATCAGCACATTAGAAATTACTGGATAATTCATCAACATGGATCTTAACTCGAAAGAATAGGTTTATTTACTTTAATTAAATAAAAAAGGTTTTATTTAATCTGGCATTTAAATCTGTTATATGGTGTTGTACAACATGTATTAAATTATTCGTTTTAAAAATAAGTATAAAATCTAATACTTGCAAGCTGTGAATACAAGTTATTTCACTGTTGAGGGCATCAGTTTTGTCATACACAAATATTACAATAGAACTATATCTTTTATATTATCATAGAATAATTTTGAGGATCACTGTATACCCATGTGTGAAATTACAAAATCCAAAACATCGTACCAATATATGTGTATATATGGTTTTGCCATATTACACCGTCAGACAAATATTGCTCTGAATTATTTACAATCACTCATAAAATAGAATCTTAAATTTTTACTGTTATGCAGTTAATGAGCCATTTTCACGCAGACATGTCCTGAGAATTTTGCCGTACCCTGTGATCATGCATTATTTTTCCCCACTTGACTGATGAGAAAAGTAAGATGCAAAAATCTTCAGTGATTTTTCTCAATAATAAGGGTCAAATCTTGAGGCTGTAGGGGCTGCTGCTGCGGCTGAAGTGGGGGTGGGGGGCACAGAACTCGGGCACACCTGGGCGCCGCGCCGTGCGGCAGGAAGATGGAGGAGCGCAAGCTGAAGACCCGAGAGCTTAAGTGATGGACAGACGGGCTGGACCAGGCTGGATCGGGCTGGGCATAGTGGCGGGCACGAGGAGTTGAGCTTGCTGACCTCCAGTGGAGATCCGCTAGCTGCGGGAAGATTGGCTCACCCAGGCCAGCAACCATGAGCCCACGGCATGGCTACGCTGCGCACATAAACAGCCTCTCGCGGGCTTTATGACGACAAGGTTCATGTCAACACCGAGAGGCCGAGAATCACATTCCTGCCTGCACGGGTGCAAAACACAGTGGGTCATCTAAACTCAGTCTCCCACCCCAGCCAGTGCCTCTGCTGGCCTCACAGAGATCCCCTCAGGGCATTCTGGGCAGAATCTTAAAACAAGTTAATTCTAAAAGCCTTTCCCAGTCGTCCTTTTCCTGTCCCGAAAGCTCAGGCCACCTCTGTAGTGCCCTGTGACACACTAGCACACACTTGGTGGCCCTCTGGACCTCAGCTGTGAACCAGCAAGCAGGCTGAGGTCTTCAGCCCTGCTTGGCCTTATGAAGCTTGAGCAGACGGCCTGGTCCTGCAGTCCGCAGGAGGAAGACTTGGCTGCTCCTCTCCAGAGAGGAGGGGGAGACATTTTTTTGGCCCCCTGCTGCACTGTCAGAGCTGTTACTCATTGTCCATCCCCTAAGAACATGGATCTGACTCCTAACGAAGAAAAACGCATGATTTGTTTTCAATATCTTGGAACTCAAATGTTTGTAATCATAACAAACACTAACAGTTCTGCATGAAATGTAGTACTTTTTATTTTTTTAGGCCAAATAATGAAAGACAAGGGAGCAACATAAATGACAGCCAACAGGCTACTTTCCTGACTATATGAATCCTTAAGAAAAGGACAAATCACGCACTAGGAAAGTGAGCAACCGACTTGGAAGATATGAGCTAGTGCTTGCAGAGCAGTTACTCTGAGGTAGCCAGCACTGTCCTAAGCACTGGCCAGGGAAGGAGCGAGGGCCTCACTAACACTGCACTTTGCACCTATTAACCTGGGAAGTTCTCTCAGCAGCAACTCAGCACAGTGTGTGCTCTCGTTCCCATTTTAGGAGAGGAGATGGAGGCACAACAAATTTAAGTAAATGGCCCAAGGTTACACAGCTAGGATGTAGAAAAGCTAGGATTTGAACTTTGACAGTTTGAACCACTAGGTTACATACAAAAAAAGAAAAAAGAAAGAAAACGGAATAGCAAATATGAAAAAAAAATGTTCAACCTTGCGCAAAGAAATACAAGAATAACAATCAAAGGCCATTTTCACCTGTCAGACTGTTGGACTAGAAAGCTTGATAGCAGTGATAGCAAGTGTGTGGGTATCGTCCTTTGTTCATGAGATCATCCATTGGCACATCCTCTTCGGAGAGCAAGTTGGCATAGTTATCAAAATTAAAGACATTGGCCCTCACCTCAATAAATGAAACAAGTAAAATGAATACACTTGTCCTTGACCAAGTACTTCCGCTGCCACAAACTTACCCGACAGTCACTCTCATCGGAAGGGCACACGTCTGTGTGGTCTCTGCTGCCGTTCTTTTATATCAGTGAAAACAGGCAACAGTGCAAATGCCCAGTAGTGGGAAGAGGATAAACTGATTGAGTTATATACATTTAGGGGGTGTTTTTATTGAAAAGAATAAAATACTTTCTATGCTGAAAAAAACACTAATCAAAATCTCAACATTTTGTGGGACTCTAATCCACGTCTACTATTTTCTGCTTCTACCATCCTATTTTAAATAGGGCCATTGAGGGTCAGTATCTGTTGAAATGATATTTTGGAAGATTCTGGAATGAAGGGAGGCAGCGAGCAATACCAAAGTGTGGGCAAAGGGCACTTCAGGGTAAGGAAACTACAAGTGCAAAGGCCCTGAGACAGGGAAGAATTGTTGTCTTGAGGGAAAACCAGCAAGTCCAGTGTCGCTGAAGTCAGATGAATGAGAGAGAAAACATGGAAGGAGAGAAAGACAAAGACATGGGCAGTTGTCTGTGTCGTCCCTTCGACCATGGTAAGTGCTTGAATTATATTCCAAAAGCAGTGAAATGGCACTGAAGTCTGAATAGGGAAGCAATATGATCTGATTTGTCTTTTCAGTGGATCATTCTAGCTCCTATATGGAACATGAAATTTAGCACAAAAGAAGTGAAAGTAGGAACAGTATTTCAGGTGTAGAGGCTTGAATGAGGGTGACAGCAGTCAGGATACTGGAGAATAACCAGATTTGGATGGATTTTTAGGGTCATTCCAACAATTATATTGACTTGTTGAATGTAAGGATTGAGAGAAAAGAATAATAAAAAGTGTCTCGAGTTTTTGGCATAAGCCACAGTGCTAATGGTGAGGGACACAGGGAGAAGTAAGTTTGGAGATAGAAAATCAGAAATTTGGGTTTGTATATACTAAGTTTGAGATACTTAGACATCCAAATGAAGAGGTTGAGTGGATATAAGTATTTTCATCTCAGGTAATAAAAACAACAACAAAGAAAAAAATCATATAGCCTTTATGTATGCCAGGCATAAGTCTAAATGTTCTTCAGGCATCAAATCATATAATGGGTTAATAATGCTTTGTCTAAGGGGCGCCTGGATGGTTAAGTGTCTGACTCTTGATTTTGGCTCAGGTCAAGATCTCAGGGTCATGAGATTGAGCCCTGCATCAGCCTCCTTGCTGATTGTGGAGCCTGCCTAAGATTCCCCTCTCTCCTCTCCCTCTGCCCCTCCCCCTCCCAAAATAATGCTTTGTTTAAGATGTGTCTAGGACATTTAGATGCAGGTGTCAGACTACCTGAGGTATTATAGCTTAGGCAGATAAAGGGTCATAACTTTTGTGATTCGTATATTGTTAACTTCATATAACAGAATATCTTCAAGTAGTTGGATTTAAGTTGGATTACTTTTGATGGTACCAAGTATCTGGACTTTTACTAATTTTTTTGTTTTGCCAGGCTAAGGATGTTGACTTTTTTATGTTTATTGCCAGATGGCTGCATCAGCTTGAAGGAGCAGGGGCTTACACATTTGCATTCAAGGCAGGATGAATGGACCAAGCCAATTAAGGAGGGGCTTTTCTTATTCAGACAGAAAAAAAAAAAAGGAAGCTCCAATCAGACTGAATATTTCTTATTGGATCGATTTTTTTTTCTCCCAAAGGAGTTAATAAAAGAAATTACCTCTTTAGCATTTTCCTTCCACAACTTTTAATCAGGATTTGCAGTTGATGTCTTATGGGAGGCAACTAAGAGGGAAATTATGTAGTGGGTTAAAACATGAAAAATTGAAAACACTCAAAAAGATGACAATCACAATCTCTTACCAATCCCTAAGGGGTATATTTGTGGTTGGTGGATATGTGTGTATGGATACGTGTGTTTACATTGTATTTGTAACTATCACTTAGAAATGATTTTTAATGAAGTGCCTCAAAATTCTGGAAACTTGAAATTAGAATAAACCACAACCTATGGCTCAAGATTCATATCACACAATTGATCTTTGCCCAGGGATTCAAGGGATTCAGGAAAGCTTCCCTGTTGCAGGAAAATATTAACAGCAGAAAATCTATAGATAGCAAGTGACTATGAAGGGACTTGGGATTAATTTTGTAAGAGATGTACAATACCAGAAATACCAGGAGAATTTATTTTCCTAGAGATAATCATTATTGGTTGTAATTTGTTTTAATTGCATGTCTCTCTTGCCTTCCAAGTTAGACACTTTAAAAATTAAAAAAAAAATTGATCTCATCACCATACCAAAAATGCGGCCTTTTTGCCTCAGCTGCTTTTATATCCAGGGAAGGAAATAGCTAAGTTAATGATGAAGTTTAAGAAGTAGGGGAAACTTTCAAAGAAAAGTAATGAGCAGCAGTTCCCTTTGGACATGTTCTTAATGATTAATACAGAAAACCTTCAGCGGTCTTTTAAGATTCACAGGAACTATCATGATGTAGGCAATGTTTCTGGGTAACTCCTTAGTAATATCATACTTAGTATGGAATTTTTCACATAGTAGGCAGAATGTAGGTTATGTTTTTTATTGCCGTCATCATGGCATATAGCAAATAGATTGATTGGCCTTTGAAAATTTTTGTGTCATTTTAGGCATTCCATTCATGGCATGATAATCTAGTCTGATGATTTTGTCGGAATCTGAAGCTCGGAGAGGTGAAATAACTGGTCAAGATCCTATGTCAGCAGAACAAAAACAAAATGTCCTTTTTGACCTTTAAGGTCAGCACTGAGGTTGGAAAAAGCCAGATAATGACTTTTTCCTGCTCAGTGTTTACCTGAAAATTAGGTCATTTTGAAGAATGATGTTTTTGTTTGTTTGGGGGAGGCAAATTAATGCTCGGAGACTGAGATTGCCTTTGCCTTGCCAATAGTTTATTTAACAGAGGTTCACTGTGGGAATTTCATGAGCCAATAGCATACTTGATAATGTCTGTTAATAAACCAATAAAGAAATCATGTACTCCAAATCAATGATAGATTAATCACACTACTGCTCCAGGCGAGGGGAGAGGAAAAGAATAAAGTCTAAATTTCGTTGAGGTGTATCTTTATAGGATTTGATACAAGAGACAACTTAGTCGACTGAGAGTTGCTGTCTAGCTGCCAGCCCAAAAGTAAAAGTCTCTTGTTGCAACAGCACGTTCCTAGGGAGCAACAATGCCAATGTTGAGGGACAAGATGACCTTTGTAGGGCCCCTGCATGGTTTTCACCACTGTAGGTAAAAAAGTCGCCCTTACTGTGGCAGGCATTAATTGCCTCAAGGTCTTCAGAAAGCTATTTAGATCAACAAAATGTAGCCTTGCCCAGAATGAACACTCTTGGATAGTATTCACAGACTCTCAGTATTTATAGTCAAAGTGTCTTTTAGAATGGTTGCTTCTTTACGTGTTTTTATTGACAGGCCCCCAGTGGGATCCCTCAGCAGCTGAGATACTGAGTTCTTACCCATAAGAACAGATGACATGATGACATCTGGATACAACTTACTTTATTCTTATATCAAAACAACTTTATTTCTAAAAACAACCTTTTTTAGTCTTTGTCAAATACAAGTGGATTAAAATAACTTCACTTAAGTCAAAAACAATTTGAAATCATATCAAACCAATACATAACAGATATTAAGGATAAAGAGTCTCTAAAAGAGGGGTGCTCATTCTCTTGGTATTTAAAATTACATACTGATTAGGTATTACTGAAATAACTAATTTACACTGAAAATGACAGTCTCTAGGACCTACTCCGCTTCTGGAAGAGTGTAGATTATCTATGGTAAAGAAACTGAGCAAGCAGAGATTCATTCTCTCTCCTGAGAAAAGGCTAGAACCTCCTCAGTCCCTTCCTGAACCTCCCTGTTGTCTGCCCTCCTGCTGTGTGCTGAGAGAAGGAAGCTCTCTGAGAAGCCTTATGAAGGCCTCTTCTTATGCCTTCTGCTTAGAGATACCATCTCTACAACTCCAGTGGGAAAGACACAACTCATCTTCAAAGCTTAACAACAATAACACCTCACCTATTATATGTGATTTTCCCTTCAGGTAGAAGTATTGCTTCTTCCTCAATGTCATTTTTGCTGTCTCTGTACATGGAAATTGTCCTGCAAAATAAGCAAAACAAGAGTGGTTACCAGAGACCTACCTGTTGGTTCCTGTGTTCCTTCCCCTGCCCATTAGACTGTCTCAACCTCCAACAAGAGCTTGCAAATCAAAAAATTCCATAAGAAATAAAAATCAGTTTGCTGAATGCTGTGCCCAACCTTTCTGGGCTTCTCTCCTTTCTGATATGTTGGCCCTGCAAGTCTACTAACTTAGAAGATACTAGTGATACCTTCATGTAGATCCTTTTAAATATTATTTTCATGTTTTCTAACTATTCTTGGAAGAACTGTTGATATTTAAAAATCTAGGCTGCCATTACCAGGAACAGAAATTATTACTCTTAGACTTTATGGTAGCAAAACAAAGCAAAAATTAGTGGTATATATAAATATTTTTTTCATATCAACTTTCTTGAGGAAAAAAGTTCATACAAGAAACTACATTCATTTAAAATGTATAATCAATGGGTATTGACATCTATAGACACTCATAAAATTACCATCATCGTCAAGATACATAACATTTCATTATCTCCAAAAGATCCTTCCTGTACCTTTGCAGTAAGTCTTTCCCCTAACCCTCAGCTACAAGCAGCTACTTAGCTGATCTTTGTCCCCATGGATTAATTTGCATTTTTTATAGAGGGAATCATGTCATATGATCATCTTTTGTGTCTGACTTGTTTCAGCAAAATTATTTTGAGATTCATCCACAGTTCTATGTATCACTAGTTTATTCCTTCCTATTGTTGAGTAATATTCCATTGAGTGGATAACACTAATGGAGATTCATCTAATGGAGAATATTTGGGTTATTTTAATTTTGGGGTATTGCAAATGAAGATATTACAAGCACTTGTATGCAAGGACATCTGATTTTATTGCCTTGTGCAAGTATCTGGGAGTGAAGTGGTTGAGCCATATGGCCAGTATATTATTAACTTTATAAGAAGTTGACAAACTGTTTTTGTCAGTTGCATCATTTTACATTTCCATCAGAGATTTATGGGACTGTCAGTTGTTCCATATCCTGGCCAACAGTTAGTATTGTCAGTCTTTTTAATTTTAGTTATTTTTATGGGTGGTGTAAGAGTGCTGACAACATTGACTCCATCTTTGTCCCTCCATCGTGTTCATGCCCACACAGTGACCTCCCCCTGGGCTGCATGTTCCAGACCACATGGAGGTTAATGTTTGCCCCGACCCAGAATGCAGGGAGGCTTGTTCTGATCTTCCCTAAAGTGGCTCACAGAAGGCAACACTTTGATAACTACTAGAGATGATTGCCACACAGATGGTGCCACTTTAGGTAAGTAGTAGAGATCCTCTGAACCTTTAGTGCACTGTGACCTCACCACCATGCTTCTCACTCTATAAAAGCTGTGAATTAAGGTCCAGATGGGGGCAGAGAATGGCTGCGTAGCGCCTGGGTGGTTGCCAGCTTGATCCTGCTGTCAGTAAGTTACATGGATAAAATTCTGTAAATGTCGTAGAGTGGCTTGCTTCACTTTTCAGTCTCAAAGTGCCTTCTCAGTCTGGAGGATACTTTACTGTTCCTCCTTCACCTTTTAACAGGTGGTAAGTAGCAGCTCATTGTGTTTTAATTTGCATTTTTCTGATGACTAATGATGTTGAGTATCTTTCTGTGTATTTATTGTCTAGTAATATGTCTTCTTTTGTTAATTGCCCATTCAGATCTTTTGAACATTATAAAAATGGATTGTCTTCTATTGAGTTGTAAGAGTTGTTTATATCATCTAGATGAAAGTTCTTAGATGTATATATTTCCTATATTCTTTGATTTATATGTATATCCCCTATAATTTATATATGTATATATATCCTCTATAATTATGTCATACATGTTCTACTTAAGATGTGCTTGCCTACTTTAAATCTCCAAGACTGTGGTTTATTTTATTATAGGTGTTTTATAGTTTTTAGCATTTATATTTAGGTCTATAATCCATTTAGATTAACTTTGTGTGAGTTAAGGTTGAAATTATTTTTTTTCAAACTAATATCAAGTTGTTCAGTGACATTTTTGGAAAATACATTTTCCCACCATTGAATTGGTTTGTCATCTTTGTTAAAAATCAACTCACCATATATGTTTGGGTCTATTCCTGGATATTCTATTCTGTTCTGTTGATCTATGTATCTATCCTTAGGCCAATACTACACGGTTTTGATTTTAGTGTTATTGTAATTTTCAAGGTCTTATGGTGTAGGTCTTCCAGATTTTCTTTTGATTAACTTTGCTTTCACTATTCTAAGTCATTTACATTTCTATATACATTTTAAAATCAACTTGTAAATTTCTATAAAACAATTTTTTAGACTTTTTATTGAGATTTTATTGGATTTATAGACCACTTTGGGAAATTTTACATCTTAATAATATCTCCCAATTTCTAAATGTGTAATGTCTCTCCATTTATTTAAATATTTGTTAATTTCTCTCATCCTTTGTAGTTTGCAGGGTAAAGGTCATGCACATATTTTGTTAAGTTTTAATTTAAGAAATGTGTGGTTTGAGGTGAATGCAAAATTAATTTTTAAAATTTCTTTTTCCATGTGTTTGCTGCAAGTATGTAAAACGAAGTTAATATTCTACATTAAACTTATGTATTAAGGAAATTGAGAAAATTGTTATTTTTATATTTACATATTTACTATTCTTAATCTTTATTCATTTAAATTTTATTCATTCCCGAAGATTTGAGTTTCCCTCTGATATCAATTATCCTCAAGCCTGAAGAATTTTCTTTGCATTTTCTATAGTTTTGCTTTATCTGAAAATGTTCTTTAAAAAAAAAAACTCTATTCTATTTTTACTCAATATAGAATTATGGGGGGGGTACCTGGGTGGCTGGGTCGTTAAGCCTCTGCCTTCAGCTCAGATCATGATCCCAGGGTCCTGGGATCCAGCCTCTCCTCAGGCTCCCTGCTCCGCGGGAGGCCTGCTTTTCCCTCTCCCACTCCCCCTGCTTATGTTCCTTCTATCGCTATGTCTCTCTCTGTCAAATAGATAAATAAAATCTTTAAAAAAGTATAGAATTATGGATTAACCACTAGTTTTTTTCTTTCTACATTTTAAATATGTTTTTCTTCTGTTGTCTGTCCTTTATGGTTGCAATGTCATATCCACAATCATTTGGATCATCATTCCCCTATATGTAAAGTATTCTTATTTTGTGGGTACTTTCCAGATTTTCTCCATATCTTTGGCTTTCAGTAATTTGACTATGATAATGTGCCTACATATGATTATTTTCAAATTTGTCTTTTTGGGGAGTTTGCTGATCTTTTGGAATCTGTAAATGTATGTTTTTACACTTTGGAGAAATTTAAGATCACTATTTTTTCAAAAACTTTCTGCCTCAAACTTGCTCCTTTTTTTTTTTTCTGTGACTCCTTTTAAAATTACCCACAGCTCTCTGAGGCCCAGGTTGTATTTTTTCACAATCTTTATTCTCTCTTCTTCAAACTGTATGATTTCTGTCAATCTGTATTCAGGTTCACATAGATTCCTTTGTCCTCCTGGCTACCTAATCGAAGGAATCCAAGAAATCTATCTCAAATCTGGTAGTTTTCAATTCTGATATTTTCATTTTGTTTCCTTTTATGTTTTCTGTGTCTATGCTGAGACTTCCTATCTTTTATTTCTTGCAAGTGTACATTTATTTTTTTATCTCACTGAGCGTAGTTATAATAATTGCATTTAAAATTCTTGTTTGATAATTCCAAAACCTGGTCATTTTAGGGTTGGCATCTGTTGATTTTCTTTTTCCTTCAAGGTGGGTCATTGTTTCTGGCTCTCTGTATATGAAGTGATTTGGGTTTGGGTTTGGAGCGTTATGAATATTATCTTGTGTAAGTTCTTCATTTTGTTATAATGCTTTAAAAAGTGTTGGTGCTTTTGTTTAGAAGAAAATTAACTTAGTTTCAAATTAAAGACTACACAGCTGTAGTGGCAGGGGCTCAGCTTGTACTTTAGTTCTTTTAGCTTCCACTTGCTTTCAGCGCGCCCAGGCATGCATACTTCAGGTATTAAGTGATTCAGGTTGTCTGTATTCCTCTTCTCTGGATTTTTCTTTTCAGGAGGCCCTGGGCTCTCTACCTGATTCCTCTGCCAAAAAAAGGGTGAGGTTTTTTTGTTTTTGTTTTTGTTTTTTGTATCAGAATTATTGCTACCCTATGCCCAGTACTGCTGCTGTGATTTCTTTCTGGGCAGAGCAGCTAGAAAAAGAATGTACGTCATTCTTTTGCTGGTTACATCCTCCAAGATTCAACTCCCCTCCCAAGGATGCTTGCTTAGCTTCCATCTCTAGGGCCCTCTGGTAGTTGCTTTTGAGAATCAATAGCTCTTATTTGTGGGAAGATTGGTTTATTAGGAGCTTACTCCTCTATGCTGGAAGCAGAACCCTGGGTACACATATTGTGATAGAGCCAACAAGAGCTCCATTTACCACATATTTTCAGCCCTTTTCCAATCAAACATCCTTTAAAATCTATTATTCCAATAAAATAAAGCAATGAAGAAAGACAAATTAGTTTTCTCTGAGATACTGTCCATGCATGCAAATTGTACCATAGTCAAAATATTTCCTGCCCCTCCTTCCACTCTGAAACTTTATTTATGGAAAGACTATTTTATCAATCCCAACAACAAGCCCTAGCCAATGATACTTAGGCATAGTTATTTGGATAACTTCCCAACAAAAAAATTAGAGCTATTGCGTGGCTCTGCCAACTTTCTTACTGTCATGGAATAATTATACCATACCCTGAAATGCACATGATTATGAGGGAGCAATAAATCTTTGTTGCTTTAAGCCTAAAATTTTGGAATCATTTGTTACTATAACAATTTCTCCTAAAATAACTGATATAGACATACTACATAATTTAGCCTAAGCTGACAGTATATATGAATATGAGACTGAAAAAAAGGTGAGGAAGATATAGTCCTTCATTATATACATTAGTAACAACACAAACAGAAATAATAACAAAATCAAAACAAAACAAGACACCCCACTGGTTTTACTAAATAAATTCCTGGTTCCTCAGAAGAAAGAAGCATAAAGTAGGGGGCAAAACTCTTAAGAATGAGAGGAGCTAAATTCTGTCCCTTGTTTAGACATCCACCTTTACATTATCCTTTGAAAGTCTCCTCTTTACCCTTTGGTGTTGCTATGTGTATAATAATAAGATTGACTACTTATCCTCTGAGGGTCTGCTAGCTCTAACACATCTAAAGATTTGATGACTAACAGCAAAACAAAGCTCAGTCACTACTGCAGAGCCTCTCTACAGTGGAATACTCAGTAATACCTCAAGGACTTTTGTTATAGCACAATATTTAAAAAAAAAAAAATCTGGCGCTCTAACTTGCATACTAAGACATTCATTTCTGTTTAAAATGTCATGATACTTCTTGCTTTTTTCCTCTGTCATGAGAATGGATACATAGGGACTATTTGTGATGTGAAGCAATCATTGTTTTTTTTTTTTTAAGATTTTATTTATTTATTTGACAGAGAGAGATATAGCGAGAGAGGGAACACAAGCAGGGGGAGTGGGAGAGGGAGAAGCAGGCTCCCCGCTAAGCAGGGAGCCTGATGCAGGGCTCAATCCCAGGACCCTGGGACCATGACCTGAGCCGAAGGCAGACGCTTAAGGACTGAGCCACCCAGGCGCCCTGAAATAATCACTGGTTTTTAAAATCTACTTGTGGACATAAAATAGGTTGAAAAAATTGCTCATTTCCAAAGGAGGTCATGTTCTTCTAGACAAAAGCTGTTTCGACAACCTGTTTCTTGGGATGAAAATTCAAACAGAACCTAGACAAGCAAAACCATAGCCGTCAGAGTCAACCTACATGTAAGATGAATAAGGAAGTTTATAATTGTAAACCACTGAGGTTTTGGTGGTTTGTTTGTAAAACAGCAAGCTGATCAGTATACAAATAAAGTGGTACTAGAAATGGGTGCTGCCCTGACAAAATACCTCAAGCTATACCATTAGTGTAGCAGGCCAGTGATGGAACTTTTATTGGAGAGTAGAAAAATATCTCAGTAGATATCAGCAGTGGTAAACATTTGGCACACTGAGGGTGTAACTAATAAACTTGTGGATTTTAGTATGCAAAAATGATACAAAATTTTACTACAATTTGTATTTATTAGCTGCATTAGGCAAGTGAAACAAGGCAAGTACTACTACATGTGTTTAGAAAAGAATTGGCCCATTTGTAAGCAGGGATATAAGGAAAAAGAAAGAACCCAGAAATTCTTTATCTTACCAGGCTAAGATTTGTAACTCCTGCTCATGTCCAATAGATAAAAGAACAAGTAGAGAAGTTATTCAAATAATCAGACTCAATCTCAAGGCATAAATCAAAGCAAGAATACAACTGTGATTCCCTTTGTTAAGATATCTCTATAGATTAGTATGGGCCCCAGTGTATCTTTTTGGGTAGACATGATGGCACAAGAAGAGGATCTTAAAAGTGTTCTCCCAAAGAAGATTTGGGGGTAGGGAGCTGCAGTATTTGAAAAGTACTGTGGATGTGGATAGTAGTGTAAGCAGTTGACTGAAATCAAAACTGTATTAAAAAATATGGTTTCTGATGTGAAACATTATTAGATTTCAAAATATCTATAGGCATAAAGTAGACTGAGAAAACTGCTCAATTTCTTTTTTTAAAATTATTTAAATTCAATTTAGTTAACATATACTGTATATTAGTTTTAGGGGTAGAATTTAGTGATTTCATCAGTTGCATATAACACCCAGTGCTCATCAAGTGCCCTCCCTAATGCCCATTCCCCCAATTATCCCTTCCCGCCACCCACCTCCGCTCCAGCAACCTGCAGTTTGTTTCCTAGAGTCCAGCATCTTATGGTTTGCCTCCCTCTCTATTTTGATCTTATTTTATTTTTCCTTCCCTTCCCTTATGTCCATCTGTTTTATTTCTTAAATTCCAGCAATGAATGAAATCATATGGTATTTGTCTTTCTCTGACTGACTTATTTCACTTAGCATAATACCTTCTAGTTCTATCCAGGTTATCACAAATGGCAAGATTTCATTCTTTTTGATGGCTGAGTAATATTCCAGTGTGCATATATGTGTATATATATACGTGTGTGTGTGTGTTTCTTCTTTATCCATTCATCTGTCAATAAACCAAAAACCGTAAAACTGCTCAATTTCTTTTTTTTTTAAAGATTTTATTTATTTTTCAACAGAGAGAGAGAGACAGCGAGAGAGGGAACACAAGCAGGGGGAGTGGGAGAGGGAGAAGCAGGCTTCCTGCTGAGCAGGGAGCCCGATGCAGGACTCGATCCCAGGACCCTGGGATCATGACCTGAGCTGAAGGCAGACGCTTAACGACTGAGCCCACCCAGGCGCCCAAAAACTGCTCAATTTCTAAGGAGGTCATATTCTTCATTGCTTTCTTCTGATTTGGTTAGGGAAGATAATGGAAAATAAAGGAACTCTCAGAGGACAGAATAAAGACTCACGGGGAGTAATGAATTGTGAAATCTGTTATAGGAAATAGGACGTGAGCCTAGTCAAGGCATATTACCAATCTTCAGAGTAAGGAATTTAGCAATATTTGCCCAGTGGAATTTAAGAATTTTCATAGTGCAAAGATTTCTGGATGTTTCCCTTCTTCAATGACAAAATGTGGTGTGCACTAGTGTATGGGGGGAGAGAAAATTTGTCTTTTTAATTCACAGGTCTCTGGACCAAAGGAGCTATATCTGGATCTTATGTAAAGACCACCATGACATCTTAGACTTCAAGGCTAAGAGTATGATGGGATGAAGTTTTAGGGTATTTTTTGGGGGAGGGGAAATAAATAGAATATTTTCTCTTTCAGAAAAAAGAAGAAAATATTTGCGATCAAGAGAGGTCTTTGATTGATCACATTATTTTTCTCAATCATTTACTTCTCTGGAAGACTATTTTACTAGCTTACCAATTGTGTTAATTTCCAATACCTCTGATAAGAGGAGTTTACATCAGCAATACACTGACATAGGTTTATCCAAGAAAATGCTTCCACCACAAAACTGTCATTTCCTCTTGTATTTCAGAAGAAAGCAAGATTTTTTTAAAAGACCCACCCTCTTGAGAGAAGGGGATTTGTGTTGTTTGAAATATATATGCACATATTTATAATTTGTAATATAATTTAGGACACATATCATGGAGCAGAAAATAGGACTCTAGCTTTCAACCTTACATTCAGTACTGCAAAACAGCCTTTTGCAGATCAGTCTCTTTGGGCTTTCAATTCGTCATATGTCAAATAGAAATATGTATCCTGTCCAACAATCTTTGATACATTTTTGAAGATCCAAAAGGATAAGAGTCAAAATATTTTAAGGACTTACATTAATATTCAGATTTTGTTGTATGAATCTGAAAAGATATACTCTTAAACAGTACTGCTACTAGGGAGAGCTATGATCTCTATGAAAATAAAATAGTTGTCTGCATTTAATATAGAGAATATGCTTGTAGCATGCACATTCAAATATACAGTTTCCCAAGAAAATCAGAGGGAAACATGTACTTGCATAAATGAAACCTTGAAGCTCTGTGCATTCTTTAGCACATGCCTTCAGTAGAGAACAATAACAAGTAAACAATGAACGTGTGGATTTGATCTTTAAACATAGTAGAAATTGACATTCATACAAAGATTGTTTGCTAAAATTATTCACTGATTCTGGAAACCAAAATTCTGATTTTTGTTACTTTCTGAATATGACTTCAGCCTTTTTGAAGAAAAAATATTGTAAGAGAAGTGAATATTTTAAATTATTCCTTCCTAAATCCTTTACCAACAGCACTTTATAGGCAATTACAATAACAAGAGGGACTATTTTTCTTAAAATCTTCATTATGTTACATCGTGTGAGAGAATATGACTCAGGAGAAGTAATGAAAAGTGAATTCCAATCATGTGCTGAAAACTGAGCCAATCTAGGTGTTTAACACCTCATTAAATGAGCTTTGTGAAAGCAAGTGTGCAAATTTTGGCAGCATTATTGGCCTACTGTATATTTTTGTAATGAGAAAATAGGAAGTATGGCAATGTTTTTCTCATCAGCTAATAATTTCCTTACCTGCAAGTTATTAATACAACTCATTTAAACAGTGTTTATTTATTTATTTATTTATTTGAAAGAGAGAGAATGAGAGAGAGAGAGAGCGCACATGAGATGGGGGGAGGGGCAGGGGGAGAAGCAGACTCCCTGCCGAGCAGGGAGCCCGATGCGGGACTCGACCCCGGGACTCCAGGATCATGACCTGAGCCGAAGGCAGTTGCTTAACCAACTGAGCCACCCAGGCGCCCTTAAACAGTGTTTATCAAATGACTGGTATGCCAGGTGTTCTGCTAGCTGCTGGAGTGTCTAGAAGAAAGATTCAGTTTCTTGTTAAAGCAAAATTACCATGCCTCCACGGATTTTAAAGTCTCATGGTAGATGATGAATATTTTTAAAAAATCATATAAATGTGTATGATTAGAAAATGTAATAACAACTATAAAGAAAAAGTACAGGGTGCTTTGCTAACATTGAACAGAGTCCCTGGTCCAATATGGGAATGAATTTGAGGAGATTTTCCCTGAGGCGATGATATGTGAAATGAGACTTGAAGGATATATAGAAGTTGAGCAGGTGAAAAATGGAGAAAAGAAGCATACTTCTAGGCGGGTAGAATAGCCTATGTGGAAAGCTGGAGGTGATAAAGGACTTGGTGCCTACAGGAGTATGAAGTGGGCTGATGTGACTGGAACTAAGGAGCCAGAGGAGTAGGTTGAGATGAGACTCTAGAGCTGGGCAGGAGCTCGCTCCTGCAGGGCCTTTAGATCAGGTGAAAATTTTGTATGCTATTCTACTTCACTCCAACTGCAACGGGGAACAGGTGGAAAAGGTGGGAAATGTTTCAGACAAAGAGACTTGTCTGCACCAAGGCCCAGGGGCAAGGCAAAGCAAACTGCTCTGTGAAACGGCACAATGTTATAAAGCTGGAGGAAGAGGAGTTAAGTGGAAAAGATGAGGCTAGATGCTAAGCAGGGACCAGATCATGTAGGCTTTGTAGTCTGCAAGTTAGGGAGTCCAGGCTTTAACTCCTAGACAGTGGGAAGACTTTGGAGAATTTGAACGTGATCTGTCACGTTAATGGCATCATCTATCATGCATTTTAGGTATCCCTTGTTGCAGGGTGGATCGTGTATTACAGAGGAAGAGGCCAGAGGGAAGGAGGCTGAACAAGAAGGATGCAAGAATTTAGATGTCATTTTAAAAAGGTACGATAGTTATTGAATATTGTTACCTGAACGTTTCATAATAGAAACATCGGGGCGGGGGGAGGTGAAGATGACCTTTTAATAGTTGTAGAAGCTTTATTAAACTATTGCATTTGAAAATATTTCACTTTCATGCTTGCTTTGAAGCCATTTCTTTGTCTAGTATTAATAACGAAAATTTAATTCAAATTTAACCTCGAAGAAGGCATTCTTGTTCACTAATTAATTCCATTTCACCTTTCAAAACAATTCTATTTCCAAAGCGTTCTAAAAATTTCTAAGAATTATTGGATTTCTGGTATCCTTCTCTCCTAATCTCAGCTCATTTATGGATTTATTTCCTTTTTTTTATTTTGTTGCTGTTGTATTAGTGGGTTTCTGATTCTAAACTAACTAAAATCAACTTCTGCATTGAAATTTTGCTACATTGGGCCATCAGAACTTTCTTGAATTAATGTAACACCTAAATTACTTGGTTTTCAAATATATTTTAATATCATGTAGGGAAAATCACTTTTGTAATTAAAAAGGAAATTACTATAAAAATGACCTAAAAAATTGTAGAGCGAAAGAAGAAAACTGAGAAGATACCAAGTCCATATTATCTGAATGAAAATTTGAGTGAAAGGACTAAAAGTAAAGTAGTCAAGGAAATAGATGTGATCACTACACTCACTCAGCAAACTTTAATCCAACTTCTTCACCTCCTATCTCAATTTAGAGATTGAACTGAATTTTAAAAGTACTGGGTTTTCCTTGTTTAAACAAGTCATTATTAGTGAATGTGGGATATTAGGACTCAGTTGATTAATGTCTTAATTCTGTATGTTTCTTGAAATTATATTCTTGATTTCAAAACGTATGTTCCAAATTCAGAAAGAATGATTTTGGAATAGTAATATTCAAGCAATAGTATCATGGGACCAATAAACAAAATATCTGGATTGGAAAAAGAGCACCTAAATGATATCATTTCAGTGTCTCTTGGAAAGTCCTGGGTTGATGCGGAGAGGGGGAGACAGTGTGAGGGTGAATTCCCTTGTACTCTTTTAGACTGGAAGAGAACCATTTGGTGGGGAAATGTTATACTTTGCAGGCTATAAAGAATTAATCACACTTTAAGCAAATAAGGGAGCAAGTTTCATCTGAGGAGTGAGGGAGAAAGTAGGAGGCTATTAGGAACATAGGGGAAGTAGCATGGGAGAAGCTCTCTCAGATGCAGGGAGACAGTGAAAAATATGAGTCTAAGAATACCATTTTCTGATTTGTCCATGTTTCATTTAGTGTTGGAACAATCCCTTTTTTTTTTTCAAATGGACTTTGTAGCTGGTCTATCTGCACATCTTTTACTCTAGTGCTGATTTCTTCTTCATTACCAAGGAACAGACTGTTACCCTAGCAACCTAAGTGTCAAATCTCACATGCAAACACCTGTACCTTCAAGGAGAAGATCACACATTCCTTGTTGATAATAATGTGATCAGAAAAGACGACTTCTTTCCAAGTGTCTTTTTAAGGGGCATATATACTTGAGGGGAAAAAAATAAAACCACCAAAGGTTGTAGGTAAAGAAAATTTAACCTTTATTAAGTTAATGATTACATGTTAACTTGCCAAGTTTTTATTAAATATCTTGTTAATATAAATATATGCCTACATATGTGCTTATTTACTAATTTTTCTATAAACAGTAGCATATTACACAAATTTTCTCTACCTTTATTTATCCACTTTCAATATATCCTAGAAATCTAGGAATATATAAAGATATTCTTCATTTTTTAAATGGAATGCATGCTTTTTAAAGACTCTTCAAATGCTTACATTTTATTTAGTCATGGAAGAAAACTACATCTGTTGTTGTGCTCTACCTATCTTTTCCCTCTAAGCTTATTTTCACAATATATTGCTTTATTCAGCAGTTTCTTTCAGAGAACTTATAAAAAAAATAGGAAGTGAAAGGCCTGCCTCTGAAATCTCTACAATCTTCCTCCTATTGTCACAAGGAAATTGCCCTCCACTCCAATCAATAATTGCAGTGTGTCTATTATGTTTTGGTCCCTTGGTTAGGTACTAAGTATTCAATAGTGATAATCATGTTTGCTGCATTCAAAGTGCCAAAAGTCTAGTATAGAGCAACAGATATGCTCACAGAGAAGACTAATAATGTGTTAAAATTTCTTTTAAAGAAGACTTCTAGTATTTGAGGGGGATAATAATGTGTAAGCTGAATTAACAAAAGGGGATTTTTATGAGCTGGATGATTGTATCCCCCCAAAATTCATATGTTGATGTCCTAATGCCCAATGTAATGATATATGGAGATGGAGCATTTGGAAGGTGATTAGGTCATGAGGGTAGAGCCCTCATGAATAGGATTAGTGCCCTTAATAAAAGAGCCTCCACAGAGCTCCTTTGTTCTTTCCTCCATGTGAGGGTAGAGCTAGAAGAGTATCTGTGATCCAGGGAGTGGGCTCTCAACAAATGCTGAATGTTCTGGCACATTAATCCTGGACTTCCTGGCCTCCAGAACTGTGAGAAATAAATTTCTGTTATCGTTAAGCCACTCCTCTGTGGTAATTTGTTACAGCAGCTTCAACTGACTAAGATGAGAATCAACCTGTCTTTCGTAACTGGTAAAGATTTATTAGAGAATGGAGTTTGGTTCTGATATATAAAAATGTGCTTCTTAACTACCAACCTACTGAATGAATTGATATATCCAGACACTCACAGTCTAAGAAGTGCTCTAGAAAGAAGCTAAGAACTGTTTCTTTCCATACAAGTCAGGAAGGACCTGTTCTTATGAGTGTACCCCACTAGAGTAGGGTTCTATGCAAGAAGGGTGATCTGAGATGTAGTTAGGATAAAGGCTGTGGCTCTTTATCCAACTTATTAATCAGATAAGGCATAGATATCTCTTGGAGAGAAGGGCATGAGAGATAAAGACTAGATGCTCTATATTATGGAGAACTGGAGAAGGGCATGGAACAAATCATGGAGGTATGAAAGAGCATGATGTATTTGTAGAAATGGAAGTGATTTCACATGACTTGAGCCATAGCTGGTGGAATGCCAGTGTTACAATAAATCACACAGTGGTGCAGATGATTGGCATAACAGACTTATGATTTCCACTCTTACTATATACTTAGAGCCAAGAAACATTATTCTCTGAATACTTGGGTTTCTCCCTCCATCCTCCACATTTGTTCTTTCAATGTGTCTCCATATTTTTCAAGAATTTATTCTACCACTGCCAACCTTTTCTATACTCCATGCACAGAGAAAATATATCTACAATAAAAACTTCTTTAACCACTTTCCTCCTCAATCCTAGGCTTCCTGGAATGCTGCCATTGCTATTCCTGTTATTTCTTTCCATTTTGTAGAAAGGTTGGCTTTTTTTCCTGACCAAGAGTTATGTCATCATCTTTGTTTTGGATTTCATCTCTTACTACCACTTGGGACTTTGTAAAACTATATATTTTTTTGTTCTTGGTCTTCAGATCATCTCACTTTACCAAATTCTTGCCATCATCTTAAAAAGTGTTTTTACCCTTTTGTCCAATATTGTGTATAGAATTCATATAGAAAAGTACCTTTCCCATCTGAAATACATAGACTTGCAGATTAAAAGACAAATAAAAAAATAACAAAAACAACAATATAAAAAAACCCTCTACCTGAAACCAATCAACCAAATCTCTACTTTGAAGAAAATCCTAGAATGAAGAAGCATAAGATTAGCAAGTAGAACCTAAAGGAAAAAAGTTTATGGGAAATCTAGATTAGATGGAAATTAGGACTTTATTTTTTTAAAGATTTATTCTATTACCTATTTGAAGGAGAGAAAGCATGAGTGGGAGGGGCAGAGGGAGAGGGAGTGGGAATCTCAAGCCGACCTGTGCTCAGTGCTGATACAGACCTGGGGCTTGATCTCATGACCCTGAAATCCTGACCTGAGCTAAGACCAAGAGTGTCGGGTGCCCAACCTATTGAGCCACACCGGTGCCTCAGAAATTGGGATTTTAAATCATATCAGGGATAGAAGCACTCTAGAATGGCAGATTAAGGACCTCAGAAAATCTGCCTTCTTTATAAAAGCAATGAGAACACTGGCACAATCTGCCAAAATCACTGTTTCAGAACCCTGGAGATAAACCAAATTCTTGAAACATTTTAAAAAGCATTATTAAAAAAAAAAAGAAAGCTGTATCTTGGTAATAGCATTGAGCTTTGTGGTGCTTTTAACTTGCCCTAATTCTATCTCTTTTCCCCAAATCTATGGCAGCCTTGAAAATCAACAGCATTACCAGCAGCCTAGCAGCTGCTGGAAAGAACAGAACAGGTTTGGAGATCCCCAGAGAAGTGTCATTATTTGACCTGCCTGGAAGCTCATGAAAAGCTTCATTTCCAGGTGTTTTCTCCTTATTTGACCCCAGTCAGAGCTCACTCTGTGTGAATAGCCCTATTCCCAGGGCATTTTTCAGAAACAATTAGTGGCAGTTTTTCAACATTGCAGCTGCCTGTGGTGGTATTACCAGTTGGGGCTGACCAGAGGTTGACCAAAAATAGAAAAAAAGCTGAGGAATGAGATATCCATAACATGCTTTGAAAATCTTTGCCATATTCTTGGGAACCTTGAGGGCCACTTGCATGATCAGGGTCTGCTCAGGAAAGGTGTGAGAAAAGACTAACCTCACACCTCATAAGGAAATGCAAGGGTTCCAGAATAGTAAAGTCAATATTGAAAAAGAAGAACATTAAAGACTCACACTTCCTGATTTCAGAACTTAACTACAAAGCTACAGTTATCAAGACTATGTGGTACTGACGTAAGGGCAGACAAATGGATCAATGGAATATAATTGGAAGTCCAGAAATAAAGTTATATTTTATGGTCAATTGTTTTTTGACAAGCGTGCCAACAATTCAGTTTTGGATAAAATAACCTTTTCAGCAAATGGTGATAGGAAAATTGGATATGTACTTTCAAAAGAAGGAATGGAGACGCCTATCTCACACTGTATACAAAAAATAACCTAAAATGGGTTGTAGACCCAAATATAAAAGCTAAAACTCTTAGAATGAAACACAAGAGTAAATATTTGTGACCTTGGATTAGGCAGTGGTTCATGAGATACGACTCCAAAAGTATGAGTGATACATAATAGTTAAATAAATAAAAATAAAAGATAAATTTGGCTACATCAAAATGGAAAACTTCTGTGTTTCATATGACCTCATCAAAAAAAGTGGAAAGACAGTCCAGAGACAGGGGAAAGATTATTTGCAAATCCTGTATCTAATAAGGAACTTATATCCAGAATATATAAAGAACTATTACAACTCAGCAACCCGTTTAATTCCCAGCATGAGGGATAATACTTGCATTAATGAAGGAAGTGCTAGGTTATCACATAAAAAAAAAAGTGGTTTGGAATTAGAGAAAGAGAAATGGTGAGGGAGAAGAAAACAGAAGAGGGAGAGACTTGGATGGGAAAAGAATCATCAGTTAAATCTGGAGCACAGGTCTCCAGTGCAGGTGTGGGTGAAGTCCAAAGGCATGCTATTCACATAGTCACATAAATTTAAAATTTAAAGAAATGAACATAGCTATATGAGTGCAAGTAATAGAAACCCAGCAGAAGTACATATAAAACATTGGTATTAGTATGTTACTGAAATACCACACTTCCACACCTTAAGGTACATGGAATTCCTATTTAAAACAAAAAGTAGTAGTAAGAAGGACTGATTATATGAGGTACTACCAATAGGGAGAGTTACAGATATTGAATAAAAAAATACTATGGTACTATAAGATATAGAGAAAATATATAAACTGTCTGGAAGAGATTTCTAAATACGTATATTTAAAAATTTAAATAGAGAATAGGAAGATTTTTGCTTCTGGTAAAGATGGAATAATAGGGAATGAATATAAATGAAGTTTAAAATACACACAAAATAAATATAATATATAACAAAGGTTTCAATGTATTGGACCAGGTGGCAAAGAGATGGAAACAAATGAGATGAGCCCTACATTTGGCCCACTTACTGCCTTGAGAGAGTTTTCGGGCCACAGCACAGTGAGAAGGAACTGAGGTAGAGTGCAACAGACACCCTGAGTTGAGTAGGGAGAGCTGAGATTCCAGGGGGATCGAGGCTGTTAGTTTATAGGACAGAGTGGCAGAGAGGAGAATGCCTCACATAAAACCTTGGAGACCTAAAAAAGTCCCTATCAAATATTAGGCAGAGTATGTGAGGAAACTACTCAAGATTGGGGAAAAAGATAGATTAAAGATTAGATGGAATGGTGCTCAGCACTCAGATAAGGTAGGAAGACGTTTTTTCTCACCTGTCAGAAAATCATAATTCCCTGGGAATTAGGTAGAGTGCTGAGGAAAGTCTTGCTGCAATTTGGGGAACATTTAGCCCTAGATTGAGCCTTGTTTTGGACAGGCCTCACATATTATCAAAGCAATACCTGAAAGTACGGTCAGTTTGAGAGTAATTTAACAATATCCCAGATCAAACTCAAGAAATTTATAGAAATACAAAACTGTCACCACTCAGTAAGGTAACATTCCCAGTGTCTGGTTGCTGGTCAAAGAGAGCAGAAAGATATAACCCATAATGTGGAAAAAACTCTATTAATTGAAAGCCAGTTGGAAGCAACACAGATGTTATAATTAGAAGACAAGGAAATTAAAATGGTTCTTATAATTGTATTCCACGTGTTCAAAGAGAGAGAGAGGGAGTGGGAATCTCAAGCCGTGGGAATCTCAAGTAGAAACGTGGAAGGTTTTGGGTGCCTTGGTGGCTCAGTTGTTGGGCGTTTGCATTCGCCTCATGTCATGATCCCAGGGTCCTCGGATCAAGTCCTGCATCAGGTTCCCTGCTGGGTGACCCTGCTTCTCCGTCTGACTGCTACTCCCCCTGCTGTTCTCTCTCTCTCTCTCTCTCTCTCTCTCTCTCTCTGTCAAATACATAACATTAAAAATAAAAAGAAAGAAAGAAATGAGGAAGACTTTTGTGTGTATTTTTTAAAGATTTTATTTATTTGAGAGAGTGAGTGAGAGAGAGCACAAGCTTGGGAGGGGCAGGGGGAGCTGAGCAGGGGGCCTGATGTGGGACTCGATTCCAGGACTCTGGGATCATGACCTGAGCTTGAAGGCAGACACTTAACCGACTGAGCTACCCAGGCACCTGTGTTTTGTTGTTGTTGTTGTTGTTGTTGCTGTTGTTGTTTTTAAAAACCCAAATCAAACTACTAGAGATGAGAAGTATACTGGGAAGAATTAACAGCTGATTAGACACCGAAAAAAACATATTACTGAACTTGAAGACATAGCAATAGCAATAGAAGCTATCAAAATGAAATATATACACACAGAAAAATAATAATGGAAGAACAGAGCAGTGGTGAGTTGTTGGACAACTTCAGTCAGCCTAACACACGTTTAATTTGAATCCCTGAATGCAAGGAATGAGAAGTGGGGAAAGAAAAAATACTTGAAGAAATAATGGCCAAACATATTCAAAATTTGATGAAAATTATAAGCCCCCAAATCCAAGAGTTTCAACAATATTAAAGTCCTCTGAAAGAAGGAAATGATTGGTAATTTTTATTTATTTTCAAGTTCAGTGACTCTTTTCTCTCTCATGTACATAGTGAGATAATCCATTCTGCTAGTGAGATAATCCATTCTTTTATATCAGATACTGTCTTTTCCATTTGGTTCTTTTATTTTCTATTTCTCTGCTAATATGGTCTATCTTTTCATTTATTTCAAGTGTATTTTCTTTTACTTCTTGGAGCACACTTATAACAGCTGCTTGAAAGTCTTTGATCATTCCAACCTCTAGTTCATCTCTCTGTTGGCATTTGTTGATTGTCTTTTGTCTTGAGAATGGATCATATTTTTCTGTTTTGTTGTTGTTGTTGTTGTTGTTGAATAATTAGGATTAGTCTTGGGTATTGTAAATATGTGGTGGATAGGATCCTCTGGAGGATGTTTTGTTTTTATTATAGCCAGTTGTTTAGAAGTCGTAATTTCTACCTTCCTCCTCGTGGCACAAAACTGCGTTCAGTTTTTAAGCCTTTGCTTCATTGGATTGTGAGCGTCCCATGAACATAAGATCCAGGGGTTCGACTGATAACTGGGAGGGTTGATACCCATGATTAGGATCTGTCCTTTTCTAGTTCTCTTCCCCTGGGACTCTCTCCTCACTCTCTGGCCCACAGGAATTCCTTTCCCCAGTTCTCCTGGCCAGGAAGTTAGGTTTCTATCTGAATTTTGTTTCAGTGCCACCAAACAGCTCTATGTCTTGGACTCAAAACTCAGGACAAAGCCCTGAGAGGAAAACAAAGTGAAAACAAGAACCTCCTTCTGATGCAGGTGACTTCTTCAGATTTTGCCCTTATTCTATAGTCAGCCTGTTTTTATTTTTCCTCATTCTCAATTAGCTAATTTTACATTTTTTTTCCCTAAAGTTTTTAGCTGTATTTAGCAAGAGGGATGGGCTGGATGGTGCTTACTATGGCACTGGCACTAGAATTCCTAGAAGTGTAGATTCCTTGATTGAGACTTTTGTGAATAAAAGCCACTGGAAGACTTTTTAAGAGTTTTCTTGGCCTCACCAGAATTATCACAGAATAATGAAAGTACGATCACAAGAAACCTAAGGGTGAGGAAGTGTTAGCTCCGTATATATTTTATGAAACCATGTACTTAAATAATAGAAATTAATGAGGTAATATTGTAAATTATTTCTGTAAAATATGCATGCAACCATAACATAAAAGAACATGATTTGAATACATACCCATCTGGATATGGCTCAGATGAACCCAAGATAAACTGAGTGAGTGTATACTAATCAGATGATAGATGTGATGCTTAATATCCTCTTAAGAGAGAATAAAACACCTAGTCAGGTCAGACATAACCCAAAAATCGAAAGTCAAAGGGGCTAGTGTTTTGAATTACAGACTATGATTTGCAATTAAGCGGCTGCTCACAGAGGCAGAGCTATGTCATCTGCTGGAAGGTGAGTAGCAGCTGTATTTTATTCAATCATGTTGAACCATTCTCTTGGGTAATGCTGCCTAGTCTAGCTAATGCTAATAGGGAAAGTGTTATTGAGCATGAGGGTGAGGAGAAAAGTTTATAACTCACATATATGTAGTAAAACAATGTAAAACCATATGGGAAAATGATAACCAAAAACAACCTGATAAGCACACAGTTTGGTACTGTGGGTACATTCATGGCTGAGAAAGGGTACTGGGATAAGGAAGGATACACAGAAAAGGTAACTTATTTTTCTTTGAAGTGTACCAGTGTCCATTGTATTGCCATCCTTTATATCTCAGGTGTATCGTTTAAATGTTGTTTTGTACTACCAATATTTAATAAGAAATGGTTAAAAATGGGCTTAAGACATGAAGAGGGCATTTCACAGAAAATAAAGGAACAATGAATAAAAAGGAAATATACTTAACCTTACTGATAACCAGGGAAATGTAAAGCAAAATTTCAAAAAATTATTTCAAGTCAATCACAGCCACAAAAATTGAGATTAATTACACCTTGAATTTTAAGAATATAATATAAGAGGAAGGCACATCTACTGCAGATGGGAATGCAATTAGATGCAAGCACCTTAGTAGGGAATTTCTTAGTATTTTTTAAATGTATGTACTTTAAAAACAAACTGAGGTTTCTAGAGGGGAGGAGGGTAGGGGGAGGGGTTAGCCCGGTGATGGGTATTAAAGAGGGCACGTTCTGCATGGAGCACTGGGTGTTATGAACAAACAATGAATCATGGAACACTACACCGAAACAAATGATGTAATATATGGTGATTAACATAACAATAAAAAATTTAAAAAATAATAAAAAAATAAAAAATAAATAAATGAAAATAAATGTATGTACGTTTGATGCAGTGATTTCAGTCCTAGGAGTAAAATCTAGATGATGTTTTACCCTTGTATACCAATGAGATATGGATAGCAATGTCTTAGTAATACTGTTTCAAGCAATTAGATAAAATATTTGATATAACCCAAATGTTCATTGCCATTATAATATTACAACAGCATGTTTATACAATGGAACTCTAAAAAGCAGAAAATATTAATTAATTACATCTATAGATATCACAATTGAAAAATCCTAACATGGGGTTGAACAAAAGAAGCCAATCATGTAGGTACAAGTATAATTCCACAAATTTAAATTTCAAAAACAAGTAAAACTAGACACACACATATATGCTTAGGGAATAGCCAGGGATGTAGAACTATGAAGAAGACCAAGCAAATAATTAACACAAATTTCAGAATTATGATTCACTTTGGCTGGAAGGCAAGGGGGTGTGATCAAGGAAGTTTCAGAGTAGACCTTCAATGAAGTCATTGTTTCATAACCTGGGCAGTACATAAAAGCTGTTTATTATTTTTAGACTATACATATAAATCTATAAACCCTTTTTACATGTGCATTTCACTTACTAGTTTTAAGAACACACTACTTCTTATATTGACCATAGTGTTTTATATAGTTCAAGAACTATTTTGACATGAGCTGTGATGTGAAAAAGAAATATTACTACAATTTTGTGCATAATAAAACAATTTATCTCATTATTATAGTGTTTTCACTTTGCAAACCACATTTGCAATCATTGTACTTCTTTTCATTTGATCATCTTTTTTTCTTTTTAAAGATTATTTATTTATTTGGCAGAGAGAGAGAGTGAGAGAGCAGGGGGAGCAGCAGAGGGATAGGGAGAAGCAGACTCTCTGCTCAGCAGGAGCCCGACGGAGGGCTCATCGCAGGACCCCAGGATCATGGCCTGAGCCTAAGGCACACACTCAGCCAACTGAGCCACCCAGGCACCCCTCATTTGACCATCTTTATCATCTGAGATAGAGGTAGAACAGAGCTAACTCACCATTTTTTACATGGGAAGTCAGGTGATTAGACTGATTAGATTTTAAGTCAGTTTAATACGATTATATAATGGTTACATTAAGCCAATGGAATGAGATAGTGCATAAAACCAATTTAGTATTCTTGTGATAAATTCAGCTCATTCTTAACGTATTAACTTTTTAGTACATTGTTGGATTCAGTTTGCTAATTTCTTTTTTTAAGGGATTTTGCCTCCCTGCTCATGAATAAGATTGGCTAAGTGTGTTAGATTTTTTTTCCTAGTTATGTTTATGCTATTGATTTCTGGCTTAATTGCATTGTGGTCAGAAAATATTATCTGAAATTTACCGAGTTTTTGAAATGTGTTTACTAACATGGTCAATTTTTATGTTTCATATAAGCTTGATAAGAATGCGTAATTTCTAGTTTCTCTGGTGCAAAATTATATATATGTGAATTTTATAAAGTTTAATTTTTTGTGTGTGCCATCAAACCTTTTGTTGCTTTATTCAATTGCTCTCTGCTTGATGTATATATTACTGAAATATCTGTGTTAAAAATCTTGCCTTATGCTGGGTTTTTACTGTTCACAGTATAGCATATAAATTATTATTTCTTTTAGATATCACCATTATTTATCAGTACATTTGTCTTCTTTTTAAAAACTTTTACTTTCCTCTGTCTAGGGATGGATTTTATTTTATGTATCTTCCTTCAGGCTCTTGAATCTGTGGACTGATATTTTACATCAGGAGAAAATTATCAGCCATTAATTTTTCAAAAACTGCCTCTTTCCAATTCCCTCATTTATCTTCTAAAATGAAACAGATTATATGTATTCAATCTCTACACTTCAACATTTATATCTCTTAATCTTTCATATTTCCCAACTCAGTTTTTACTCTCTGCCTGCATTCTGGTTCCTTTCTTTGGATATATTTTTGAGTTCACTAATTCTGTCTTCAGCTTTGTCTAATATTCTGGTTAATCTACCCAGTAAATTTAAAAATTATATTTATTATATATATTTAACCTCCAAAAATTCTGAATGATTATTTTTCAAATCTTCTTTTATCTGGTCATGTTTTTAACCTTTCTTTTCATGTCTTTAATCACATTTTTATACTTATACTATAGTCCAGATCTGAAGGAAAAAAAAACAATATCCATAGTTCTTTTAGGTTTATTTTAACTTCTATTGCCATTTGTTACTGGTACTTGGCATTATTCCCAGATGTCTATACCCTGAAAAGTTATATGAATAAAATCTCAATTCTGTGGAGTTATACAGATGTATTCAAGGTAGAAGCAAACTTTGGTACTTGCTTCTTTTCCAGGAATATATATCACATACAGAAATATGTACATATCTTTAGAATGTGATTCAGTATTTATTCAGTATTTTAGTTGCTTTAATTGAGATAATTTTTTATCTCTCTTTCAAATTGCAAATTGAAACTGAATGGTGGGTTATGCAATCATTTTAAGGGATCATAAACAACACTTTGAAAATAGAGTCCAAGAGAATAAAATGGAATGGAAGAGAACAGAAAATACCAGGGTACATTATACATAATGGTAGTGTTGTTTTGTGAAATAAAATTATTTCTCCTCTCTACATTCTCCTCTTCCTGCCTCTCTCTCCCTCCTTTCCCACCGTCTTTCCCTCCCTCTATTGTTCTGGTTTAAATGTATGGTTATTTATTTATTGTTTTTTTGTATTTTTTTTCTGTGTGTTGCAATCAATAAATTTAAAAACGTATTTAGGATACCTAATCTGCCTTTGGGTAGTTAGTATATTGCAGGATCTTTTTCTGATCTTCTTTGTTCGCGTGGTCTTAGAATATAAGTGTTTCTTTAAAAAAAAATCCACCATACTTGAGCAAATTGGAATTTTTTGAGTTCGTATAAAATACCCATAAGGATTTTTTCACAGTTATAAATTTTGTTATTTGGACCCAAATGAACTTTTTTTTCCAAATGCATGTTTTTGGAAAGGCAATTTCCTTTAGGAGAAGTAACAAAATCACAATAATCACAAAAAGTAATATCTACAGCAATGTTTGAGCAACTGTCATGAACATTGGTCTTATTACTGAAGCTGTTTTGAAAGACTGACTCAGACTTACAGGCGAAGCAAATGATGAGAATCAGAGGCAAAAAAGCCCAGTGTTAAACACTAATTCCATCATCTCTCCAAGACTTTGCTGCTAATCCTGAGCAGAAACTACCAAAGACTGTGTTGAGGGGGCCCGGGGCTTCCCCCCTTTGGAGGGTGTTGTAGGCTCCATGACTCTGTGCAGTTACAGACAGCAGCTTGTGACAAGCCAGTGTGGGAGGCCTTTCCCTGGAGTGCAACCTATTCTGGGCAGCCACCCACATCCTCATGAATATTTAAAATCTGGCTCTGGCTCTGCTGGCTGATCTGTGTCCTACTCTGGGAAACAATGCATAATGAATCACCGTTTTTACCTCCCTCCTTTCCCTTCCACAAACAAACACAGGATGCCTCTCTGATTTATTTATTTCTAGATTGCATGCCAGCAAGGGAAAGCACTACAGATATTATAGCTTAATGTTGTGGAAAAAGAAAGACTTAAACTACTTAGTTAGGACTCTTGATTTCTGGTTCTGCCGGTAACTACCTGGGGGAGGAAGGACAATATTGTTCTCCAAAATATGTTTTCACTTTCTTAGCCGTAAAATGGGAATAAATCTGCTTTGATTCCCTTAAGGGATGTTGCAAGGATTATGGGAAAATATTTTCATGTATTTGTATATATTTATATGTTAGAAAATATACCAAATGACAAAAATCTAAATAGAAAGTCTGTTAGGAACTATGGCACAGTAGTTAAGAGTTAAGAGGGAGGGGGCCTTGGAGAGCTGTGTAAATTTGAGTAGATAATTCACCTTTTTTTAGCTTGAGTGTCTTCATCCATAATGCAGAGGAAATAATATTCCCACATATAAGGGTTGCTTTAGAATTAAATGGGTTAGTGTGTATATGATATTTTTAAAAATTCTCAGATATACTAGACTCTCAGTAGCTGCTAGTTCTTATTAAAGAAACATACAAACATTCAGCATTATAATTGTTTTGGGACCTCCAATGGGTTATGAAGATGTAAGCTTCTGGAAGACAGAGATGTTTCTATACAAGGCAAAGAACATTTTGACAGTGAGAACATGAAAGCTCCCAAGTTTAAAATAGAATCTTAAGCCTAAAGGATAAAATGTGACCCATATTTCTTTTCACTCCTCAGCAAACTGTTATTTTTGTTCTTCTCTCAGGAAAGCCCTCTATGATTAGTGTTTGATGATCTGTCTGTAGATCTGCCTGCAACCTTGTGACACATTCTCTTTCAGATTTCTTTAACAAAGTAGCTTACTAACTCCTGTTACACTTGTAATTCCCTTGGGGAGGCTGTTCCTGGGGATATTGTCAGGGAGCAGAGTCCCCTCTTTCTCTAAATAAGTTCACTTAACTCAGTGATATAATAATTTTGATGAACAGAAAAGACACAAACACCGACTTTAATTATGTAGTTTATGTATATACACAGTGATGATTCAGGGTACACTTGGGCTGTAAATCTATTCACCTAAGCCATAGTACTATCATTTTATTTGTTATATATGGCACATAAAGTTTTGGGATGCACTAGCTCCAGAGTTTAGGCTTTCTACATTTTCTCCAGGAATTTATGCTTTGTGATGTAACTAGGAAAGAGGTGGGATGTGAATTTCAGCTCTATTCCAGTCAAATAATCAATTCTACCCCAGCCTTTTTGTTTCCCAGACTGTCTTTGATTCATTTTTTCACCTTATAAAAGCTACCAGCTATCAGTAAATACCTAGTTACCTCTCTTTCTCCAAGGCATATCAATATTAACTTCAATAGAATAATAACCCTCTTTAAATATAACATGAAAGATCGTCCTTTCACCAGTGGCTGCCATCTTTACATGTCATTAATTCTGTTTTCTTCCCTCCGCTCCTGCTCTTGATCTGAAATCCTTCTCATCTCCGTTTTATCTCTTGTGATCTTGCTTCCTCTTGGTCTCCCTACCCTTTACACTATGGCATTGATTGGATTTACTATGAAAACAATGATAAAATGGAATAAGCATGATAACTATAGAAAAAAAAAGGATAAACCATAACAAGTATTTTCACAATTGTAGAATTTCAGAGCTGAATCAACTTACAGAGTGAATGGATGTAGAAAAGACACTGCTCTTTACATGATTTCTCCTTATATAAATAGGAAACACAAAATGTCAGAGCCAAAGAAAACCTTAGGGGTTACTCTGCTCTCTTAGTGAATCAAAAATATACATTGATTTCCTACTGTATCTTGGGCAGTGTTCTTCAGCATTGGGATTTGTAGTGAACAAGGCAGAAATTTCTAACCCTCATGGAGCATATACTTTAAACAATTTTTTTTTTTAATTGTGAGGTATAATTCACATATAACATGTTAGTCTCAGGTGAACAATGTAATGTTTTGCTATTTGTGTATATTGCAAATGATCACCACAATAAGTCTAGTTAACATCCATCACCATCCATAGTTAAAACATTTTTTTTCTTGCAATGAGAGTTTTTAAGATCTACTCTCTTAGCAACTTTCAAATATGCAATTTAGTATTATTAGCTGTAGTCTGTATGTGGTACCTTACATTCTGTTGTCCATATGCTATACCTTACATCCCCATGATTTAACCCTATACTTTGTTTTTTCTATATATACATACTATGATAAAGTTTAATTTATATATTAGGCACAGTAAGAGATTAACAATAAGTAATAATAAAATAGAACATAATAGAGCCATAGAACAAAAATAGAAAAAAATAGAATAATAAAATAGAGCTTTAAAAAAGCTTCCCATAATATTCTTTATATAAGTGAAACAAGGCTGTAAATGGGGCCCCTTAACATTCAGTCCCATTCTTTTCCCAGCACAATCCTCGTTATGAGTAACTCAGATATGACCATAATTTTCTTAGAGCTCTCCCCTGTGCTCCCTGGCCTTACCTACTGCTGTGGCTCATTGACAGGGAGCACACTTATGTTTAAAATTGCAGAAAATAGGGGCACCTGGGTGGCTCAGTCAGTTAAGCATCTGCATTCACCTCAGGTCATGATCCCAGGGTCCTGGGATGGAGCTCCACATTGGGCTCCCTGCTCAGCAGGGAGTCTGCTTCTCCCTCTGCCTCTATGCCACCCTTCTCCCCCGCCCCAGCTTGTGCTCTCTCTCTCACTCACTCTTTCTCAAATAAATAAATTCTTTAAAAATAAAATAAAATAAAATAAAATTGTAGAAAATAAATTATCTGATTGCCAATCTGCTTTGCCCATCTTTGACTTTCAGTAGGCTTCACTATGATATCATTTCTTTTCATTCCACATTATAGGATACTCACTAAAAATTAGGTAGCAATATTTGGGCCTATGTACATGAGAAAAATTTATCCCAGTTCTGGTATGAAACTGTCCCCTTGGGAAGGACACAGTCAACTGCAATCTGAATGTTATCCACAGTTGAGCCAAAATTGTATAGTGAAAATAATTACACATTTGCTTGGCTAAAACCATTCACCATTTTAAAAATAATCTCTTTTACCAGCTGATGCTGAGCTCTGTGTTAAATCAGAGGCTTTATACTAAAAAATATGCTGTAGTGTGAGAAATACGGGGCTCCTTTAAAATGTCTCATTAAAAACAATTAGGAGGCTATTAGCTCTTGCATAAGAAAAATAATGCAACTATTAATCATGCTTAAGTACTGACAGGTGGAAAAAAAAGAACTGAAACCACAAGGATAGTTGTCTAAAAAGGAAGGAAAAAACTCTTTCTTCTGCATTTTCATACACAATATATACAGAATAATTTTAAGTGTTCTGCATACTTTCCCCCATTTTAGAATCACAGAAGGTAAAACTTAGAACTTTAATTCACTTTAGAACTCACTTAATTTAGAATCATTGATTTCAAGCTGCCCATTTCACAAATTAGGCCCATTTCATATTTAGCAAGTTGGTGGTATGTCAGGGTAAGAATCAGCTCTGAGGTTATTCGTAAGGCTTATTTTCCCTGATTTCTCCTTGTTTCCTTAGAAAGTCTACATTTTCTTTGAAGTCTGATCTTAGAATATCATAGTTTGTATTTCAGTAAAGGAAGAGGTGCTTAGAAATCTTCCAAGGAAATTAATGCTACTAAGAGTACAGATATCAGTTATTCCTTTGAGGATAAATTTCATATTGTGAGACAAGAAGAACACCTTTCCTTGAAAAGTAGTGAATAGAACACATAACACCTGGCCTTCTCTGCAAAGTGTATCCTGATTAGGGAGGTAATTGCAGCCCCCCCCCCCCCCCCCCCCGCCCCGCCCCGCCCCAACTCCCAGCCCTCTTTTGTGTTACTAATTCTAATGGTCTAGGTTTGATATGTCTGTTGTATTGCAATGGTTGTACTGAATCGTTAGGCATCTCTTTGTGCCTAAGCTTGAAAAGGAAATTTTCATTTAAAAAATATTTTCGGGGACGCCTGGGTGGCTCAGTCAGTTAAGTGTCTGACTCTTGATTTTGGCTCAGGTCATAATTTCAGGGTCATGAGATCAGGCTCTGCGCTAGGCATGGAACCTGCTTAAGATTCTCTTTCTTCCTCTCCTTCCACCCCTCCCCTGCTTCTCTCTCTCTCTCACTTTCTCTCTCTCTCAAAAACAATTCAAATAAATAAGCTCTGTGCCAAAAATTAACTGACACATTAACCATAGTAACGGTCACTGCAGAGCAGCAGGATAAAAAAAGCATGAATGCAGATACAGAAAACTATAATTTTATAATTGCCTTTGGGCATCATGAATTAGAAAGGGAGATAATGAATCAAGTTTTGCTTACAATAGGTGCTTTTCTTTATCTTTTAGGTTTTTTTAATGGAAAACAATTTATAGCCAGACAGGGAAAAAAAAAAATCTGCTGATAAAACAGTCACTATTTGTTTGTGTTATTTCCTACAAGACAACAGTTCATCATATTGTTGGGGAGGAATAACCTTTATATACCCTTCAAGATTCTTCTAGGTGTTTTAGTAATTAAATTGACAGGAGACAGATTAAAAGGAGAAAATAACCAAAGTTAATTATTTAATCACAGAGGCCCAATTATAAAATCAAGACCCAAAGAAGTGACCAAAACAGGCAGTTTTTATACTATTTAGGCAAAGAGACATAAAGGAATGTCAAGACATTTACAGGACAAAGAGAACTTATGTTCAGGAGCTTCAATTAGTAAGGAATTCTAAACAGAGTTTGGGCTGGGGTAGTAAATTAGTAAAAGTAACAAGGTTTGTTTATGTGGTCCTCTCAGCTCTGATTCCCCTATCTCTGGGGATAAGGAAGTCTCTTTACCTCCTGATCCTGGGAGGGTACTTTTCACATAAGAGATTTATTTCTTGGTTTGGGGAGACAAAGGGGGGGATGGGTCAGAGTGTTCTTACACCGGCTGTTTCTTAGGTAACTTTAATCCAAAATAATCAACATGTTAAAATGGTACATTTGTGGGTGGCCCTGTTCTTGGTCCCCACAATATTTAGATAATGTTAAGTGTACAAGATTTATTCATGTAATAGTTTTTTTTTTTTTTTTTTTTAATCTTTCAACAATCCTGTCAGGCAGATAAAGCAGGGATTATTATTCCCATTGTACAGGGGAGGTAACTTATACAGAGGATAATAAAGTGATTTGTCTTAAATAAATGGAGAAGTTGAGACTTGACTAGACCTTCTTCCCCTGCTCGTAACACCTCTCTCTTTGGAGTTCCGTAGGATTTAAGTTTTTAAAGGTAAGCTGCTCAGAATCCCAGTGTGTTAGATCTCTGTTCCCAACCCAGAGGACTTCCCTGGACAAAAGCAGCAAAGTTTAAATGAAAGAATATTAGATAAGGAGATCTTGAGTCCAGTTCAAGTTTAATGTTGGGGAAAATCACCAAACTCTAGGGGTCACTGATCCTTTAAATGGGTGACATCCTTCAGGAAGTTTCTGGTAACTCTGTCACTAACAGGCTGAGTCACCTCTCAAAGACTGTTCGGCAGAAAACTAACACATTCTTTTTTTTTTTTTTTAAAGATTTTATTTATTTATCTATTCATGAAAGACAGAGAGAGAGAGAGGCAGAGGGAGAAGCAGTCTCCCAAGGAGCAGGGAGCCCGACGCGGGACTCGATCCCAGGACCCTGGGATCACGACCTGAGCCGAAGGCAGATGCTCAACCATCTGAGCCACCCAGGCGCCCAAACTAACACATTCTTAACAAGGTAGAGCACAATAAAGGAATACAGCCAAATCCCCATTTAGGCTGGTGGATGCTACTCTCTTTTCTGAAAAGAATATTCTAGGCCTCATGTTAGAAAGTGAAGATGATGGGGACCTAGGTGGCTCAGTTGGTTAAGCGACTGCCTTCGGCTCAGGTCATGATCCTGGAGTCCCGGGATCGAGTCCCACATCGGGCTCCCTGCTCAGCAGGGAGTCTGCTTCTCCCTCTAACCCTACCCCCTCTTGGGCTCTCTCTCACTCTCTCTCTCTCTCAAATAAATAAATAAAATCTTTAAAAAAAAAAAAGGAAAGAAAGTGAAGGTGATTTCTACCAGGAGTACTAGAACCAGCAAAACTGAGTGGACCTTTATAGCCAGAAAGACTTTCTATCTGAACTGTTTATAGGAGGGGGAACACAAAAAAATTACTTGTTCCATCAGAGGTTCACGATTGGTATACCTTGTACATTGATGATCCATACAGAGAGTTTCCATGCCTTCCTTACACATTGTTAATAATGATAACAATAATTTGAACCAGTCCTATTTTGTTTCCTCTGGTTATGCTGCCATGATTGAAAAGCTTATCTGATGATGTTTTTTGTGAAAATGTCCCTATGTCTGCAAAGGTATATATGGTATGTGTTGGATGGCTAATTTGTGCCAGCACACCCTGAATGACCCTTTTAATCACTATCTTGAGAATGTAGAGATCCCATCCTTCCTCCAAATTACCACCAAGCAGGATGTGTAGAAGAATGTATTGTTCAGCATTTCAAGGTCAGGGGCTCTGGGAGTGGCCAACCGGGAGTATGTCCCTTAGAACAAAGGGTGTCAGAATGGTAGGACTTAGAATGCTGGCCTTAAAAGAGGGAAGGACTACATATAGTTGCTAGGACAAGTTGCTATGCTCTAAAGTCTTGCTGCATGTAGATTCCGGCAGTGGATGCCTTGTCCAGTTGGCCGCTTCTACACTTCTGTCTGTAAGTTGCCCCAGTGAATGTACATCTCGATTGCTGTCTCTGGATCTTTTCTCATCTTCACTAGATCATCACCCACCCTTGGTTTGGAGTCTGCTGGGGTGCAACTATACAAGGTAAAACTAAGGTAAACTGAAATGCTGGATCACCCGACTGAACACGAGCAGATATAAGGTGTTAAGGGGTATATAAATGCCTACATGTATACACACAGACACATTGAGCATGTATTCTCAACTACCCATAATGGCTATTTGTTAGGAGGAAGGGCAGGATGTACCAGTAATGTGTAATTATTAACATTTCTGTGTACAATTCATTGTTTTGTGTTTGATCAGAGACATTCTGTCTTAACTGTGTACATCTATATGCTCTGGTAAGGTGTTACACTATAATTATTATTGGTTAAGGCTAATTGTTTGGATTTTTGCAAGCTGTTTGTGCTAAGAAAGCCCATTCAAGATGATGATACCATTAAATTAAAAAGAAATCAATATTAATATACTCTAGTCTTTAGTGGCAGATAAGCAGTGGTCAAAGTGTTGGCCATGTTGATCATTCTTTAAGTTTTAGGAAACTGAGCATTTTTCCAGTAGACATTACCTATGGAATTCAATATGAAAGGTATTTTTTACATATTATAATTGATGTACCAAAGAAGAAAATCTTCTGTCTTGCTGTCAAGTAATTAGAAATTTAGACTTATTGTTCCCCTACCCCTACCCAGCCCCAGCTGTAAGGGTCAAGTGCAGAATGTGATTCACAATGAAACAAGGACAATTCCTATTTGGTTTTCTGGGCGGTCATCCAAGCAAGCTCTCCTCATGGCAGCTTTGAAGTATGACAAAGAAATAGCTGCCCCAGGTGGTGTAGCAGCAAGATGCCTTCACACTGCTGGAGAATCTCATCAAGGAGAATCAGCTTGGTGAGAAATATTACTGAAGTGATTTGGAATGATGGTGTTTCAGAAGGGAATTGCTAAATAGAATTCAAAAGATCACCTAGGCTGACAGTTGTGATGAAGAGTCTTTCTTTTGAGAAAATCTCCTCATCTTTCTCTTAGCCCTCCACACCCATCTTTGATTTAGAAATTCAGGGTAGTTTATTTAATGTACTATATGTTAGTTAAACAAAATAGTATACTATATTAAATTAGATATTCTCTTGTATCTGAAAATTTTGCAAAATAAAGATACTGCTTTCTTTTTTTTGTCTTGATATTTTAGTCATCAAAGTAGAAATAATAGTTTTTAATTTAGACTTCTCTTAAAGAGAAGATTTGTAAAACCAAGTCTCTATTTTTGTAAAGTTTCAAAGGAAAGAATGCATTACATATACGCACAAAGTATTTTATTTGTATGTAAGAAAATTCTTAGAATCACCTCAACCAAATGTATCATTCTTATATTAAAGAAATTTTGTATTCTTAAAGACCTAAAAAAGGGAAAGTTAATGAATTTGATTAAAAATATTTGTTAGTAGTATGTTAGATAAATATAAAATGACTTAATGTTTCTAAAGCATATTTATTACATTGTAGAGAAGAATGCCATTGATATAAGAGATACATAGAATGGAATATGAATGTTAACACGATGTGAAATGAGAATTTACAGAGATCTGTATCCTTCTGACTTTATGAAACATGGTTCAATAAATGGAGGGTTATAGCATCATGAGAAAGTCCACCCTCATTTCAATCAGGCACTCCTACCTAATATTATTCTTTCTGTGACTGAAAGAAGAGCTTAAATTAATATTCTCTTCTAAAGGTAGAAACTCCCACACTGGGATTTACTAAAAGAAATTTTAATGATTTTAATATGATTATTAAGAAACTTATGTATCTTACCTACTTAATTGGAAGCTGCTTATGGATGGAAATGATCAATCTGTGCCTCTTTCCCTGAATATTATTGGAGACATGATTCACATATGGTCTGAAACCAAAATATTTCCTTCTCCAAAAATTCACTCAAGAAACATTTTAGGGGCACCTAGGTGGCTCAGTCAGTTGAGTGTCCAACTCTTGATTTCAGCTCAGGTCATGATCTCAGGGTGATGGGACTGAGCCCCGCACTGGGATCTGTACTCAAGCGCAGAGTCGGCTTTGGATTCTCTCTCTCTCTCCCACTCTCTCTCTCTCAAAATGAATGAATGAATGAATGAATGAATAAATAAATAAATAAATAAATAAAATGTTTAAAAAATAAAAAAAGAAACATTTTAGACATCTATATCATCCCACCATTCCTAAAATTCTGTAACGAGGGACTCTATTATTTTGAGTTAAGCATCTCTATTCACTGGAATTACTGAGTGCATGTGTTCTAATTATTAAATGAGATTGATTTAAAATATCTCCGCAGATTTTACATCTATTCTTTTTTTGATAGATGGATTCTTGGTAGTATAACCAATTGATTTTACAAAGTGGCATTTTAAATACAATGATGATAAAGGAAGGGAGATTTATGAGTTAAAGTCTTGTTACTGCATTGAGAACTGCCAATTCCACCTGATGTCTCCATTGGCTATGGTTCAAGATGTTATAACTAAACAGATGAATATAGAGAAAGGCTCACTGCCCTCTCAGGAGCAATTCTTAATGTGAGGTCATCATGGCTCAGAGTTTTATCTTTAGTTTTGGAAGTACAGAGTGTTGGTTTATAGGCTCTCTCAACTTCTGGAGAAAATTACTTGAAAGAGACACCAACCAAATACATGTGGTGAAATTGATTTTCTAGTGACTGAAAGATTCTTTTTTGGTATTTAAGATTTGATATTCAAGGTCCATGGGAAATAAGAATAGTCATCATAATATTAGCTTTTTGAGTGTGGATTAGAGTATTTGATGGTGATGGCTTGAAGATCATCCTAGGTTTGATAGATTGAGAAGAATGAAACCAATCAAAGTACAAAGTATATAGATGCTTTTCTTAAGTGCACACATTTTATTATGTGCATTTCTACATATATTTTTGTGTTTTGTTTTTGTTAAAAATGATTTGACATGGTTTACTATATGTCATGTAAAATGAGGTGAAATTTTAAGGACCTCATTCTAGTACCTAGAGTTATTATAAGCACTTGACAACTATAAATAAATGAAATCTGTTTCCAATATGTATGTGTATGTAAGCAAATGTATATGTGAGGACACACACTCACACACACACACACACAGTATATATACACACATACATACATACATATACACACACACATACATACATGCATGCATTTGTCAAAACCACTGTGAAATACTCCAATCTAGTTCATCAGGGGAGGCCTGATGTTCACCTTGCTTGCTTGTTTGACTCGAGCCCATAGTATGGGATCAGGGACAAGACTGAAATCCAGCTCCAAGAGCATCTAATTCCCTGTTGCTGAATAATTCAACTCCAGGTTGAGTTATTTGTTTTTCTAAATGTTTAAAGATAGAGCTGGTACACCTGATATAGGATCTATGAAAAAATTCTACAATCAAAAAGAATGACATGCATACAATACTAAAGTGAGAACAAGAACATTTATTTGTAGATTTATATTAGGAAACAAATCAGTTTAACACAGCTTCTGGTTTTTGCTCTCAATATAATTCAATAAAACAGAATCTATGAAATAAGTCTAAAGATGAGATAAAACAACAATCTGAGACAACAGACTGAGATGGAAATGCAGCTGGCTTAGAGGCAGAAATAAAGAGAGAAACACATGAGATAAGAAACTGAAATTGCTAAGTGTGTTTAGTAACCCTGGTTTAAAAATGTCATCCGGCTAGAAGAGCCTAATATATTTTGCTCAACTTTTTTTTTCTGAAAAAATTCATAAAGAAATGCCTTTCATAATATTGAAAACAAAGATTGATAGAAAACTAAACAGGGACAAAATAATTAAGAGATGTTTTTACTGTGATAAAAAAGTGCTACATAGATTTCTGCTCCAACCTGCCTCAGGACCTTTGCATTTGCTTTTCCTTCTGCTTAATATATTTACCCTCTCACTTTTAGCAACTCAATGGGTTGATTCCTATTGATTCTTCATCTCTCTCTACAAATGTAACATCCTCAGAGACGCTTTTGCTGAAGACTATATTAGGTCAGAACCCTTTTTATATTTTCTCTTGACAATATGCTAGCCCACTGGAATAAAAGACACTTAATGGGAGCAGGAAATTTGTTTTTCTTTACTGATCTACTACAGAATCTGGAAAAGAGGTTAGCAAAGAAGGTGCTCAATGAATGTTTATTGACTAAATGAGTTAATTATTAAATGTCATTCATCAGAATCTGTTATAATTTTTTTGTATGTGTTTTTTATTTTCTATTTCCTTATTTGATCAATAAGCTCCATGAGGCTGGGAACATGTGCTCTGTGTCTACTTTGGTCACCATTGCCTGTTGGCACAAAGCAGAATACTTGGTGTATACTAGACAATTAAATATTTGTGAAATATTTATTGGGTATTGAACAAGAACTGTAGGCAGAGGCAGAAAAATGAGAAGCCCCAGTAGCACTGACAACTAGGAGTTACAGATATTCAAGAGTAATAGAGAGTTATGCTATGAAGAAAAGAGGAAGACGGTACTACCAAAGAGCAGACATATCCTGCATGGAGAACTAATGGAAAACTTGGAGGTGTACATTTAATTGGTTGTCTACTTGAGGTCTGTAAATGGCACTTAACAGTTACATCCATAGAGACTGAGATGAAAGCAATCCACTACCCTGTCTGTTAACAAATCCAAGTTTATGGAGATGCCATGTCGTCTGTGGCTATATAAAGATTGATTGAGGGTCCTAACTGAAAATTTCTACAGAAAAGAGAGAAGAATATTGAGAAGTACAGAATTCCTCTGAAAATAGTTTGAGAGAAGAAAGTTTTAGGTTTTTTTTTTACCTCCTCAGAATAATACACGACAATATGGACTCCATGGATTAGGAGCAGAGTCACAAAGAAAGAGTGGCTTCAGATAAAAAGGCAACTAAATGCTGTAAAGAGTGGAAATAGGTGAGATAGAAAGAGATTTTAGAGAAATGAAAGTGCCATAGCAGAAATAAATCAGCACTGGACATGGTAAAAATCAGAACTTATTCTGAGGATGTATGTATCTGTAACATGAGATAAAAATTTGAAAATATCTTCTAAAATATTCTATAAAGATAAAAAGAACATTAAAATTATGAGAAAAAAGATGATAACTGGGGAGATTTTACAATGTAATGCTAACACACAGATTTGGGACACTTTGAAATGAAAGATTGGAATAAATGGATCAGAAGCAATAGCAGAAGAACATTTCTTTGACACAAGACATGACAATGTAAGTCAAAGAGAACATAGTATCTTCACAGTTAGACTATGGGGAAGATATTAGCACCAAGACATCTTCAGGCAAAACATTTTAACTACATTGATAATTTAAAAAGGGTAAAATATGAAAATATAGTATATTCTTCGATTTTTAGCAATACTGAATACTAAAAGAAAATATCCATTTTGAGGGAAATTATTGTCATCCAAGACTTTTACATGTTGCCAAGTCATTTTTTCTGTATGAAGGAAACAGAAGACTCAAGAATTTATTGGCTCAGAAAATATGACACCTGCATATCCTTCTTCTTAACAAACAAACAAACAAACAAACACAAAAAACCCTGAGCCAAAGGTCCTGGGATTTGAGCCCCACATCAGGCTCCACACTTAGCAGGGAGTCAGCTTGTCCCTCTGCCTCTCCTTTTGCCCCCCTACTACTCGTGTTCTTTCTCTCTCAAATTGACAAAAATCTTTAAAAAATATCCTGCAGATAAAGGCAAAGAGAGAAGAAATTCCCATGTATCAGAGACTCCTACCCAGTCATTGTGATAAGCATTTTCTCATATATCACTTGATTTGCAACGACAACCAGTTCAACATTAGTCTCTGCATTTTAAAAATGGAGACACTGGGGCCCAGACAATTTAATTCCTGGGTTTACATGGCAAACCTGGAGTGAAGGGGAAATTCAAACACAGGTCTGACTTTCTAGATCATGATTTTTGAACTTCACTATGCTTCCTGGCAGGATATGTTTAGTAGGCCAGATAATATTCCAAGCCAATTCTGACTGACTAAAGAGCTCATCATACAGAAGTTCTCCACCAATGAGAAGTGACTCCTCTCATCCCTTATTTTTTATTTGGACAATTAAGAAACGTTAGTTCATGAGAATGAAAACTCCTAGCATAAGGTGCCATGACTTGTTCATGTGTATTGTCACAGTGATCCTGTCACACAATAGCTTATCACAAATTTTCTGTTGAATGCACTCTTTATATTTAAAACTTTAATTGTTTTTATAATTAAAAATCATAGGGCTCTTTATAACATATAAATAAAGGAAAAACAAAACTGCTTCTATTTTTACTATGCAAATATAACTAGTGTTAATATTTTGGGGTACTTTCTTCAAATTTGAAGTGTTCATGTTTTTAATTATTATCTTATGACATTAAAATTAAACACAGTTATTTAACAAAACCCCGCAAACTTATGATAATGTGCTCCAAGTAATAAGAGCATGATACAGGGCCACTT
Organism: Zalophus californianus; assembly: GCF_009762305.2. NCBI lineage: Eukaryota > Metazoa > Chordata > Mammalia > Carnivora > Otariidae > Zalophus > Zalophus californianus. The sequence goes on from NC_045595.1 coordinate 141,405,281, forward strand.
ATGGCATAAACTCCAATTATGATGGTGAATATACATGCAAAGATTAGAATAACTACAGGAATGAAATTTATAATGCAATTAAAAAAACACATTATCTTAACAAAAATTTAAAATAAAATGAGGGTAAAGAAGAAATGACCTTTGTCATCAACCAATTGCTGAAATAAAGGAAAGCTAAAAACACAAACTAATGTATACTTGATTCCAGGGAGATTCTCTATTATCCAGCAAATGCATACATAATGCCAATTATTTGTTAATCATTGTCCCATGTATTTTTTCATATATGAACTCATTTTATAAGAAAGATTGTTTGGATAGTATCTTTAGAGAAATGTAATCAAACTTTTACCAGATTTAAACAGGATGTGTACCTTCCAAAGAGTAGAGGAGATAAGCACAAAGAGAAAAACCCAAAGGAAATAGTAAGAATGTGTAAACAAATACAAAGAAGAGAATAGGGTGGCATAAATGAAAGCTAAACATTTTATTTCACAATATAAATGAAAATGAAATTGATCTTAAAAGCAAAGACTCTCAAATTGGATTAAAATTATTTGTGGTTTTACATAAGTCATGCCAAAATGAAAGTTTTATGAATATGATATGTAAAAATTGGGCATTATTATCTCAAAACAAGCAATGTGCATGCAAGGGATAATGGTACTAATACTAAAAAGAAGGATTCATAGCAAAAGCTCTCATGATAAAGATAGTCATCTCATATTAATAAAAGGTATAATTAGCAATGAAGATTTATTTATCCAAGAAACCTAACCTTTCACTGTTCAACAAAGGCAAATGTTTTTCAACACAAGATGAGAGTCCTGGCACCACATTTATGGTTTCTCCACACTTATTCTAGGATTTCTTGCAACTGTAAGTAATCCAGACTCTTGACTGACTTCCTGAGCATCCTCAACCTTATCTGCCAACCAGAAATTTGCTATGTTAATTATTTTGGCAACTGGCTATTCATTTAAGTCCAACACACTAAAACTGGTTTTCCTTCTGTGCTGTATTCTCATCACCGTAATATTTGAGCTTCTTTTCCTTTGACTCAAACCCTCACTAATCTCTTCATCTTCCAAATATTACCACAGTATCCTCTGGGCCCTATGTTTTTGGTAACCAACTCTGCTACTTCTTGCCCTTCACTGAAAATAGTTTCTCTTCTGAGAACACTATTTCCACTGCATCTGTCTTAAACAGATGGTGCTCATTTCTCTCACACCCCATACCAACCAGGGTAGGGAAGTGATATCTGTATGTTCCTACAAGCACAGTGGTATTTCTAGGCCATTGCTATTTTACTCATTTAAAAACACTGTTCCTTTGAGGCATGACCTTTAAGTCTTCTGTCTTCTACCTGTTTTTATTACTGCCGTCTAGTCACTGCTACATTTGACCAAGTCACTAGATTGTCTTTCAGCTTAGATTCCGGTGCTGATCACTTCAGGCATTTGTTTGTCAAATCCTCAACTCCATGTTAATCCATCGCTTTTACCTGTAACACATTCACTCCAGATCCATCCATATGTCATCGTCTTATTTGTTATATTCTAAATTGGATTAAAACATTCACAGGCACTAAAGTTAAAATACTTCCCCTCATACTCTGCCATATGCAATTCAAAATAAACACAATTTTAAATCATAAAATAAAAGTAAAGCATCTAGAAAAATTCTCATTTTTTCCCCCATGACTACTTCCATGATTTTTCTCAAAATATATGCTAAGTCCCCACATTGGGCAATTTAGTTCTGATTAGATAAAGACTCATGGAGAGTGTGGAGAAATCACACCATCTTCAAATTGGTGCCTATTACAGTTACATTGCTATATAATAAATTATGATAGTTCAGCATCCTAATACCACTATTTTATTATGTTCATAAATTCTGTAGGTCAAGCATTCAGACAAGGCACAGGAGGAATGGCTTATCTCCATCCTTTAATACCTAAGACCTTAGCAGAAAAATAACCGAAGGGGTTATTTTACTGTTAGGCACTGGAATCATATGGAGACACTTTCATATATATGTCTGGTGATTAACACTAGATGTTAACTAGGACCTCAGCTAGAATTTTTGGCCAGAGAGTCTATAAATGATTTCTTCATGTAGTCTGGGCTTCCTCACAGCATGGAAGCCTCCAAGAAGTTGAACTTCTTCCATAGTAGATCAATGTTCCAAAAGTGAGTGCCCTAGCCAACAAAGCAGATCTATATTATTTGCTCTGGCCTAACCTTGGAAGTCACATAGTATCATCTGCCAAATTCTATTAAATACAGTGTCATAAGTTTGTCCATATTCAAGTGAAGAGGCAAAAGTTCCATCTTCTAATGGGAAAATTTACACCATTCAAAACAAAACAAATCAAATCATTTTAATGCCATTCTAAATGTGTGGTCTTCTTTTTTAGATGAACCTGTAACAGTGCTCTAAAATCATACTAAATAGTTAACTCTCCCCAACTTTATTCAGATGACTGATTCAATTTTTTTCCCCTTGTTTTAAAGCTCCTATATCAATTTCAGTAGCCAGAATACTAAGATGACTCTCCAGTGATCTATACATTTGTGTAATTTATCCCTTTGAATGTGGATAGGACCTGTAACTTGCTTCTAACCAATAGAATGTAGCCAAGTTGAAGGGCTTTCCAGATGCAATTAAAGTCCCTAATCAGTTGTCTTTACATTAATCAAAAGGGAAATTATCCTGGATGAGCCTGACTTAATTAGGTGAGCTCATTAAAAGAAGAGTCTAGAGATCAGAGAGATTTTCCTGATTTCTTTGAGAAGTAAGTATCCATAAGTTCTACAAAAATAATGAGATGAATTTGCTAACCATTTGAATGAGCCTAGAAGTAAAATCTTCCCCAGGAAAGCCTCTAGATGAGAACATAGCCTGGCTAACACCTTGATTTCAGCCTGCTAAGGTCTTGGTAGAGGGCCCAGCTAAGCTATGCCCATATTCCTAACCCATAAAAACTTTTGAGATAATGAATGTATATTGTTTTAAACTGCTAAACTTGTGGTAATTTGTTGCAGAGCAACAGAAAATTAATATGTTGTCATAGTTCAGTGACTCTCAGACAATATTCTTCCTTTCTACTTTCTCTATAAAATAGAAACCCCCCCCCCCATGGGAATTCACTTATCTCTGACTGCATCACATCTGAAATGTACTTTTCTACCATAAAAGAGCTTTGTTTCCCTTTCTTCTATGAGGATAGAAATGTTTCCTTTCCTCATTTGATTAATTCCCTGAAGTAGAACTTATAAAATTCTTATTCCCTGAACATAATACAATAATATTAGAGGTTATGACAAAACATTAATCAAAACAGTGAAAAGTTTATCATCTTGGGATTTACAAAATTCCCAGTAATATGGGAATTTTATTGATTTCCCCCATGTGAAACAATAAAAAGTAAAACATATAATTTTGGAATATCTAGTTCTAACTCTGAGAGAATAGTTCGTAGTAGACCAACATGCACACCAAGATCAACTAGGAAAACAACATTAGCAACAATTGTGTGAACAGATTTGTGAGTTTCAGAGGCATCCAGGTCTTAAAGGGTCATGAATCTTATAAGAAGGGAATTTCACTAATGTGAGCCCAATGTCTCCTTGTCACTGGTTAAGTCTAAAACTGTGGGTAGTGACAGCCTATGAAACCAGAGAGAAGGGGCCTGATAAGAGACTGAAGAGGCAGCAGAGACCTCTGTGATTTTATTAGGCTAGAGACAGAAATTGGAAGCTAACACTTGAATCAAGAATTTGGAGACCAAGGAAGTATGTTGAAATGAGACTAGAAGTCTGAGCTATATTTTTCTTTGAAGCTTTTGTCACTTCTTAAACTCTACTGGCCAATAGGATGTAAAGTCATGGAGAAATAGACAAGTCAGAAAAGCTTTTGTAAGCCTTTATTTCTTTTTTAAAGATTCTATTATTTATGAGAGAGAGAGAGAGAGAGAGAGAGAGAGAGAGAGAGAGAGATCACAGAGGGAGAGGGAGAAGCAGGCTCCCTGCTGAGCAGGGAGCCCGATGTGGAGCTCGATCCCAGGACCCTGGGATCATGACCTGAGCTGAAGGCAGATGCTTAACCGACTAAGCCACCCAGGCACCCCTTTTGTAAGCCTTTATAGTACTAAGGGAACAAATAATATCTGGAGTTCTGGCCTTACTGAAGTTGACTGTCATGGTAAAAAATCCCACCCATACACTCTCAACCGTTCCTGGGAGACTATACATCAGAAGTGGGTGATAAACCCAAGGTATTCAGAATCATAAAAACTAGAAATGATACTTCAATCTAATAAGTGATGGCATTAAAGAGAGATGTTCCTGTTCTACCAACCTGCCAGAAGACAAGGGAAATCTGCCATGGGGGAAGCCTGTACAATTTATCATCATATTGTCTGGAATTCAGTAAAAGGTGACCAGGCATATCAAGAAAATGGACCAAAAGTAATAAAAATGGACAATAGAAATAGGTTACCTGTAGAAGTTATCAGGTAACTATTTTAGAATAGCTGTGATTAATATGTTCAAGAAAACAGATGGTAAGATAGAAACTTTTGCCAGAAAACCAAAGGTTCTCAAAAGAAACAAATGGAAATTACAAACTTTAAAATATATTTCAATACATATATAGAAAGTAATAATTCTATAGTAGGACATTCCTAATGGGAAGATTGTTATTCTAGACAAGCACTGTCCAAAATAGTGGACACTAGACACATGTGCCTATTGATGACTTGGAAAGTGGTTAGTCCAAACTGATATGTGTTATTAGAATAAAGTACACATTGGATTTCAAAGACTAAGTACAAAAAATAACAAAATATCTTATTGTTATGTTGGTAAATATTAAAATGAAACTGTTTCAACTTAAATAAAATGTTACCAAGATTAATTTAAATTGTTTCCTTTTTACTTTTTAAAATGTAGTTAATAGAGAATTTAAAATTACATATGTGACTTGAATTAATTTCTATTGGAAAACAATTATTTAGAGGTATAATTATAGAAAGTAGAGTTATAGAAAGTAACTAGATTGATGGATACAGAGAGAAAAGAATGGAAAAACATAAAAAAGTATAAAAAAGATATAGGATGTGAAATGAATGTCAAAATGCGTGTAATTGGAAATCCCAGAAGGGGAGGAGAGAGACAGTGGTGCAGACACAATAATTGAATAGATAATGACTGAGAATTTTCCAAAACTGGTGAAATAAATTAATAGAATCAAGAGTTATGATAAACCTCTAATAAAAAATAAAGAGAAATGAAGAGATAAATAGGGATGTTTCATAATGATAGAAGATTAAATCCACAAGGCAGATATAACAATTTTAAATATTATATACTTAAAAAGATAGCTTCATAAAATGGACAAAATAAAAGTTTACATAGACAAACCAGCAACCAGTGGAAGATTTTAAAACCTCTATTAATAGCAGACAAAATATTGTAAGAATATGGACATACAAAAAATGCAGTGAGAAATGCTAATATCACCTCAAGTTCAAAATGATTTCTGCTGGCTAAACTCCAATTCAGCTTTTCCGAAGTTTCCTCAAAAATTTCCATATAGGTACAAAAAATGAAGAAACTAACATAATTTCCACAAATCAGACACATGATGCCAGCTTCATGGCAGAATTAACACAAAATATAAAGCAGTCAGAACTTGAAATTCCTACCAGAACTTCAATACATGGTCTAAATCAATAGCTTCTTCAAATTGAAACCTGACAAATTGTACAAAGATGTGATACCTTTTTGAAGGTTAGAATAGAGCCAGTTATAACACACAAAACCAGGAGTCTATTTCTCCTTTTACCACTATTAAGCTACTCTGTTAGGGGCTAGGGCTCACTCCTGCATTTTACATTGAAAGGAAAAAAAAATACTGCAAGACAAGTATGTAATGCTCCTCCTTGCCTCTTCCCTCCTCCCTGTATATATAATTTACAGAAGTCTATTTGAACTAAATTGTGTGTCCAAGGTAATATATCTTTAAGGCTGAAATTCAGGGTCTCAGATATCTCAAGAAGAGCACAGGCCTTTTCCAAGAGTTTCTCAACACCACACGAGGTGCCTATTCCAGTGACTTTTAAACATGCTGGCCTCAAAAACAAGAAGGTTACTCCCAGAAAACTGATAGACTGTAACTTTGATCATTCTGGTTATATATTTGGTCTATGACTAACTTTAAAAATATTTTATTTTTTAATACATTGTGGTTTATAGATTTTTATGATATTTTCCCATTTTTATATAGTTACTTTTTTTAAAAAATATTTTATTTATTTGAGAGAGCGAGAATGAGAGAGAGAGAGAGCACATGAGAGGGTGGAGGGTCAGGGGGAGAAGCAGACTCCCTGCTGAGCAGGGAGTCCGATGTGGGACTCGATCCCGGGACTCCAGGATCATGACCTGAGCTGAAGGCAGTCGCTTAACCAACTGAGCCACCCAGGTACCCCTATAGTTACTTTTTTATAGTTACTTTTCTTTTTTCACTTGCTCTAAATACTTACATTGTATTGGCTGAGTTAATATTAATGTTATTCAAAATTATTTCTCTTGCCTCTTGGTCTGAAAAGACTCTGAGTTTCCTTACACAGTGATAACATGGGAATCACCTCTGTTTCTTCATTGCTTAGCATAGTGTCTGACAGTGGTGAATATTGAGGAGCTGTCTGATGCATAAATTATATGTTATGATGATTGACTATAACATAATCCATTGCTTATTAGTGTTACATAAGAGTTTTGGTTAGTCTGTGAATTGTTGATATTAAGGTTAAACCTCAAATAATTTTTCTATTGATAATATTTATTTTTCATTTATAGGCCTTTTAAAAATGCATATTTATGTCAGGAGGAAAAGACCCCACTAATTTCAAAACATTGGTTAATACCAAAATAGTTGGCTTTTTAGGCAATTATCTTAGTAGTAGTTTATTGTCATATTCCAGACTCTCTTCAAGGAAAACATCATTTAATTTATTGTGGAATCCAAGAGAATCTTTGCATATACCAACAGATGTTTAAGTGCTGATGGAAAAAAATGGGAATATTTTTAGATGTAATTAACACAGCACATGCTATAACTAATTTGTACTTTTAAAAATTGCTTGCAGCAGTTTTCTTCTTTATAAATAAAATTTGACCTTGAATAACACAATTTTTGTGGGGTGGTATAAAAACTTATGAATTAGGAGCAGATTTAGGGTTTTTCTGCACATTTTTTTCTGTGTTTATTTTCTTTGCTGTACAAAAAAGCTACTTTCAGAAATCAAGACAATTTAGAGTCAAAGAAAAGTTTCCGATCTTTTAAGTAATTAATCACGTAATTAATTTTAAATCAATTAATTTTTACTTTTATCCAAAGTAAACATTAAAATTCTCACTGATGCTCTAGTATATAAAAAATTAATTTCTTACATAAATATAGGTTATTGTTGCTATTCTAGTTTATTATATGTAATTAAATATAATTGCTGTCTTATATTGTAATAGGAGGCTATTCTAGGAACTAAAAGCACATTCTATTGTGTTGTGCCAGATATCTAAATGTCACTCCTTTTATGTGTTCTAGTTAAAAGAAATTCATAAAATAAAATGTAAAGCAAATTGATTCCCTAAGCAGCTGACGGGTGGTTTAAATATGCATTCATTCCTCCATTGAACAAGTGTTTACTGAGTTCCTGTCATGTGCCAAACACTATTCTGGGTACTGTAGATATAAAGCTAGTAAGGCAAAATCTCTAATCTTGAGGTTCCACTATAAGGAGGAAAGGAGAAATAAAAATGAAAAGATGATTGTACTACAAGGAAAGTGTAATGATAGAGACATGCACAGAGTGTTATGGAAGCAGAGCGATCAAATAGCTAATCCAAACTTGGTGATCATGGCTAAGAAAGGAATTTTGGAGAAGGTAATTCTTAAAAAAGTCTTAAACAATCAGTAAGAGATTATGAATTGGAGAAGAAAGATGTTCCAGGAAGAAGAATAGTATGACCAGTGGCAGACAGGCAAGAAACAATAGACTTTGTGCAAAGTATACTATATAACACATATGTTGGAGGGTATTAGTGCAGAGAGAAACTAGTAATGAGGCTAGCAATAGGCAGGGCCAGATCAAGATAAAACTACAAAGTAAATTAAGGTCAACAAAATGAACTTGTAGGTAATTTGGAGCCATAATCAGTGGGAGAGTCAGGTGGCAAATTTTAGATGACAGAAAGAGAATTCTGGAGGAGTATAGAGAATGGTTTGAAATGAACAAGCCTGGAAGCCATTAGAACCTTTGCAGTAAGCATGTGAAAGGTAATAAAAGGATGATAGGAACAGAAAGGAATAAAGCTATTTGAGAAATACATAGCTAGTAAAATTAGAATTGCATGATTATTTGGAAAGGGGAGGACAAGGGTGAGTTTGAGATTGACATCTTGCGAGACTGGGTAAGTGATTGTGCTGAATTGTCTGCTTTACTTCAAATGTAATACATGAATTAGAAATTGGTCACTAGCCAGGTGAAAAAAGGGCTTGCTAATTCCAGGAATCAGGGCAATTACCACAAGAGCAATTTAAAGTCAGGGTACTTTCAGATCTTATAAAATAGTTAATGTTTGGAAAATTATTACCATTATCAAAATTAAAACATCATAGTCCTGTCTAAAGCTGTAGTATATCAAAAGTGCATTTTTTAAAAATTAGGATATCATTGATAGACAACACTATATTAGTTTTAGGTGTACAAGGTAAGGTTTCAATATTTGTACATATTACAGAATGATCACCACAATAAATCTAGTTAATACCTGTCATCATTTTTTTTCTTGTGATGAGCACTTTTAAGATCTACTCCCCTAGCAACTTTTCAAATATGCAATACAGTATTGTTAAAAACTGCATTTTTATTTTACCTACAAATGGAGGTTGTTGCTATCATATGCCCTTAAATGTAACTGTTAGGCTTATGCTTGAGAAGTGTCAATGTGAAGTTAGCAAATGATTAATAATTATTTAAAAATGCATACTTTTCAGGGTTCTTATTATTTAACAATCATTAATATAGTTTGAGTGCATACTATATGTTAGACACTGCACTATGTGACAAAGAGGCAGAGAAGAAATACAAAATTCCTTCTTATAGGGTTGTTTTAGCTGAAGGATGGACTTTTTTTATATTAAAAATACCTTTGATAGGATGCTATGATTTTTGCCCCTCACAAGAAAATTCTCCATCTCAATCCATGAGTAACCATAAAATACAAATTTACCCTCAGAAAGAATATGCCACTGCTTAGTTTTCAGTCTGAATCGTATTGAACATTTTATTACTTTTTGTATTTATAGACAGCAATCAGTTTTTTAATCATCTATGTGACTACATATGTAAATAAAATTCATTGCTACTAGAAACCAGATTAAGACTGATTTGTGCATTTTCTTTACATACAATTTCTCATTCTCTTAATATATTTTTGTGGAACAACCCAAAATTAAAAGGTACAGGATTAGCTAAACTCTGGACACTTTCTATTCATGATAAGGATGTGATTTAACCTCTGGAAAAGACATCTTTATAGAAGAGCATGGTTTTGGGGGGGGACATCTAATTATTGAGACATGTACTTTTCATATTCTAATTGATCCCAATAATTCATCAATTAGGGCTATATCCTAAAGATAGTTCTTTTACAGATGTCTCTGAAGTACAGAGGGATTGTGGAAATTTTGGATAAAAATCTTTAATCAATGAGTTAAAAATTAGTCAAATGCAATGAATTAATCTGGCTTATTTACTGAGTAAGTGTTAATTTAATTGCCTTTATCAGTTAGAGAGTCAGAAAGAACATTATGGGTTATTTAACAAAATTTAAAACCATTATTTTATTGGTGAGGAATCGAAGATTCAGAGGCATTTTTTAGTAATAGTTTTTTTCGGGGCCAGATAGCTAGATAAAAGAAAATAAACACTTGAAACTTGAAACTATGGTTCTTTTTTCATAAGTCATGTGTACTGAGGTATAAATTAAATCTATTTAAATTCATCCCTTTTTAAGTAGAGGTTCAGTTCAAAAAGTTTTGAAAAGCATATACAATCACCACCATCATAATCAATATATAGAATATTTAGGATATATAAAAATAAATCTAAATACACAAAATATTTACATCACTGCATAGTTCTATTTTGCCACTTTTTAATCAAAACTCTATCCCCCACTCTTGTCCCTCTGCAACCTTTGATCTTATTTCCACAGAGAGACATAATTTTGCCTTTCTTCAGCATGCTATATAAATGAAATCACATATTATATAGAATTTTGTGGTAACTTCTTTCATTCATAATTATTTTGATATGAATGGGTTATATATATCAATAGTTGAGTCCTTTTTTAATGATGAGTAGTATTCCATTTTAAGGATAAACCACAGTTTGTTTATCCATTCACCAGTTGATGGACATTTAGGTGTGGAGATTTTTGTTTTTGTTTTTTTGCAGCTTTTGCCTCTTATGAATAAAACTGATATAAACATTCTGTAGAGCACTTTGTGTAGACATAAGTTTTCCTATCTCCTGTGTATATACTGAGGAGTGGGATTGCTACATTTTAGGATTTAATTTTATAAAAACCTGCCAAACTGTTTTCCAAATTGGCTTTTATAGGTTGCATTCCTTTTAGCATGTATGAAATGTCCAACTTTATGCTCTACGTATTTGTTAGCACTTTGTATTGTCTTTTCTTTTTCAGTTTAGCCATTCTATTAGGTATATATCTTGGTTTAGTTTTAATTTAATTTGCTTTTTTCTGATGCCAAATGATGTTGAGTATCTCTTCAAATAAGCTTATTTGTTCTGTATAGTTAATAGTCTATTTTTGGTTTTCCTATCTTTTTCCCCTATGGTAATTTGTCTTGTTTCTTAAATTCCTCGTATGAGTGAAATCATATGGTACTTTGACAGTCTTTCTCTGTCTTTTTTTTTTAAGATTTTATTTATTTATTTGACATAGGGAGAGAGCACAAGCAGGGGGAGCGGCAGGCAGGCAGAGGGAGAGGGAGAAGCAGGCTCTGTGCTGAGCAAGGAGCCCGATGTGGGGCTTGATCCCAGGACCCTGGGATCATGACCTGAGCCGAAGGCAGCTGCTTAACCAACTGAGCCACCCAGGTGGCACTCTCTGACTGTCTTAACTGTAAAGAAACTGGATTGTTACCAGAGGGGAGGTGGGTGGGAGGATGGGTTAAGTAGGTGATGGAGATTAAGGAGGGCACTTGTGATGAGTGCTGGGTGTTGTATGTAAATGTTGAATCACTATATTGTACACCTGAAACTAATATTACACTGTATGTTAACTAACTGTAATTAAATACAAATTAAAAACAAAACAAAACAAAAAAACAAACACCACCCCCCCAAAAATACAAATAAGCTTGTTTGTCATCCACGCCTATCTTTTCAGATCTTTATCTGTGACCCATTTGTTTACTGGGTAGTTATCATTTGGTTTTAAGAGTCTTTTTGAAGATATGTATACAAGTTCTTTATTAGACATGTCTTGCAAATACTCCCCTCCAATATTTGGCTTGTATTTACATTTTCATGTGTCTTTTGAAAGAGCATATGATCTTAATTTTGATGAAGCCCAATATATCTATTTCTTCTATGGTTAGTGCTTTTTATGTCCTAAGAAATTTTGCCTGCTCTTGAGTCATATTTTCTCCTCTGTTTTCTTCTAGGAGTTTTTTTTTTTTTTAATTTAGCTCTTATATTTAGACCTGTAATCTATTTCAAGTTGTTTTTTAATGTAGTAAGAGAAATGGTTTAAGAATATTTCATTATATTGAATATGCTGTCCAAGTGTTCCAAAATCAATTATTGAAAGGTTTTCTTTTTCCATTGACTTACTTTGGCATCTCTCTAAAAAACTCAGTTGACCACCTATGTAAGGGTCTATTTTTATACTTTCTATTCTGTTTCAATGATGTTCATTTTTATAGTAATCATATTCCCTTGAAAACTGTTGCTTTGACTACTTGGCATTGAGCAATATGAGTTTTCCAACTTTTTTCTTCAATTTCAATATTATTTTGCCTATTTAAGATCACTAGCATTTTCATATACATTTTGGAAAAGTTTGCCAATTCCTACAAAAAAGAAAACCAGAGAGGATTATGATTTGAATTATTTTGAACCTATAGATCAATTTGGGAAGAATTTAAATTTTAAACTAAGGAGCCTTCTCATCTTTGATCATGATATATCTCTGAATTATTTTGTATCTTTTTAAAATTTCTCTCATTGATGTTTTGTAGTTTTCAGTATACAAATATTGCACATATTTTCTTATATTTATTCTTAAGTATTTATGGTTTGATGTTCTTGTAAGCAGTATTTTTAATTTTAATCTAATTTTAAGTGCTAGTAATTAGAAAGGCAACTGAATTGAATATATTAATTTTTATTCTGTTAACTGCTAAACTCACTGGATCCAGTAGCTTTTTCTTTTTTTTTTGTAGATTTCTTAGAGTTTTAATAAAAAATAAAATAAATAAAATAAAATCAATTTGGAAATGCTTAAAAAAAGAATGCTGGTAATGAATAATTACAGTTTTTACTTGTTTAAAGTTTCTTGATTTTGCCAATTTCTGAAAAAGATTTTTCTTGTGTATAGAATAGCTTTTTCTTTCTTTCAGTACTTTAAAGATGTTGAACCACTGTCTTCTGGATTTCATAGGTCTTGTGAAATGTCTCATAATTCTTCAGTGTTTGATACGTAGGTTTTTTCTTCTCTGACTACCTTTAAATTTTTCCCTTCACTTTTGGATTTCAGTAATTTAACTATGATGCATTTGTTTTTTTCTTTATTTTTTAATGTTTTCTGCTTATAATTATTGAGCTTCTTAAAAGTGTATTTTATTACATTTCAGTAATTTCAGAAAATTCCCTACTGTTATCTGTTCAGATATTCCTTCAGTCCATTTCTTTCTTCTTTTTGCAGAGGTCCACTTACATTGTGTTAGACTGATAATTTCCTATGGCTCCTGGATGATCCAATTATTCCTACTCATTTTTCTTTTTGTTTTTCATTATGGATATTTCTATTGACTTTTCTTAGCATTCACCAATTCTGTCCTCAGGAAAACATATATTTGATATCATGGTTTTCATATCTAGCTTTTCCATTTAGCTATATTTTATAGTTGCTATATCTCTGCTGAAATTCTCTGCTTATATTTTAGAGTGTTATACAAGTCCTTATGTAATTGTTCAATTCAAACATCTAGTTCATTTCTGAGTCAGAATTTGTTGATCATATTATCTATTAACAATGGATTTGTTTTTCTTTTTTTGCTTTTTAGAGTGTCATATGATTAGTGATTGAGGGCCAGACAGTGTATAGTGAAAAATCATTGAAATTACAATGAATAATATTTATGCCAGAAATGCACACACCTCTTCTTTCAGTATAGAATGGAGGGTTTAGTCAATCTAGTCAATAGTTGAATAAGGTTTGAGTTTGTCCAGTTTCCACAGGCTTTGAATTCCTCTTGTGGAGGTCTGACATTTCCTTTTGGTTAGGTGGGACTTGGAGTGTTGGCACGTTTTTCTGTGTTCTTATACCATCTTCAGATTTCAGAAGTCTCTGCTCATCTGACTCAAAGAAAGGGTTTCTTTCCATGCTTTTGCCCCTGCTCCAGTGGTAGATTGTTGTTGATTATTAATCAGTGATAGGCCTATGGTGGAAACAGTGAGTGTTCTCAGTTCTCTTGGTCCAACCTCACTCTTAAATAGGGCCTGTGTACCTGGATTTTAGAGTTAGGACCTCTCAATGTTTCTATCCCTACCTACCCATGGCATCCAAACGTTGCCTTGTATCTGTGGCTGGAGAGTTTCCTTTCTTTCCCTCAGTAGTGGCAGACTTCTGTTTTGTGCTAGTGCATTATCTTGGTGTCAACAGTTTTTGCTTATACACGTCTCCTCAGAAGCAGTTAAAAACTTTGCCTAATCCCTGGAGGTGAGCAGGAAGATTTCCTACTCCTCAACAGATTTTGTTTTTACTTTTCCATTAGAAGCAATGGATCTTTCCCTTGTACTTGAGGAAAGAATGTTCAATGTTCTATGTTTAAAGTTTGTTTCATTTTTAAAATTTATATGTAGGCATGTTTTGTGCCTGTTTTCCAGTATAGCCAACTACCTTTGTATGTCTATGACATTGACAGAGCTTTCTTCAGTCTCCTACACTACCTCTGATATTTTTTCTGACCACCCAGTGGAGGCTTATTGAAGAGAGCTTTGTTTCTGGAACTCTTCACCCAGCCTTTATGAATACTCTACAGTTAAGTGGATTTCTTCTTACCTGCTTCTGTGATAACAGTTGCTGGCAGAGATAAAAGTATCCCTGGCCCAATCTCTGTTTAGGACCTTATAACTCTTTGGAATACAGTTCATTTGGGTTGACTTGGTTGACTTGTGATCTATGACAGGTATAAGAAAATTATAAATTGTTAGATTATTTGGATTTTTCTCATTGTTAGAATGGTAAGGACATTATTTTGCAGGCTTCTATATCCTAAGTACAAGTAGAACTTGAATCCATGAGCCTTACAAGTAATTTTTTATTTGAGTTTTATTCATCTATTGGGAAATATTTTCTGTGCCTGTCTGTATCTATTCTGCTGATAGTTAGGAAGATATAAAGCAAAGAAGATAGTATGTTGTAGTACATCATTGTCCTTAATCCTATAAAAAACAATTAAACAAACCAAACCAAGCCAAACTAACAAAACAAATAAACAGTGTACTGCACTATTTTGATAACTCCATGTGCAAAAGAGAAGTCTGGATAACATTACAAAAAATTCTGTTTCAATCCTAAAATTCTGATTATAAATCCAAGCAAATTCATTTCAAAGCTTTGAGGTCCAAGGAACAATGGCCTGACTTATGGAAATAGCCAGCCTCATCTATTAAATAAATTTGTCTAATAGCTTATATAAATTCTAATGTTGAGAATATTAATTTGAACTCACTAGGATTTGCTTTTATAAATTTTGCTCCCTGTAAGATTTAGACCCTACTGTTCTTTTCTAGTTCACTCCCCACCCACTCACCACAAAACAGATGAGGTTAAGTACTTTTAAACATTCTAGATGCATAACCTTATCAGTTAAGGGAAAATAAAGCACCTGTTTGTAGTTGTTTCCCCACCCACTAATTATGTACAATTCAGAGAGAGCAGAAATAGAAAAGGTTTACAAAATACCTTTAAATAGGGTGCTTGTTTCAATTTCAGAAACCTGCATAATTTTAAATAAATGAACACTGTTAAATGCACAGTAGTTCAGAGAATTTGAGGAGGTAGGACCTTTGCACTTTTGTATAGATGGAAAAGACATGGCATATCTGGGACCAGTACAAATGGGTTCATGGTAGAACTTCTCTGCTAACTAGTTATGTGATATGATTTTGGATGAGTCCTTTCTTCATTTCTTAATTCGAATTCTCTTATCTATATGGACTGAAGGTAGCAATATCTTTCCTTCTGGGATTGTTGTGAGCATTAACTGAAATAGTTTATGGAAAGACTTGATAGTGCCTGCGACATAGTAGTTGGTGTTGAATCTGAATCCTTCTGTTCTTACTATTTTTCTGTTACAGCATTATTCCAATTTTGGCTTTACAGTAACCAAGTATGTTCATGTCTCAGTCCCCAGTAGGACTTAGTATCCCAAAAGCAGACTGGGAAGTCCTTTCTGCATCCACAGTAGCTTTAGTATAGTCTCAATATAAAACAAAACAAAACATTTGCTGTTAACATAATTTGGATCACTATTCTGACTACCCTGCTTGAGTTTCGAACTGGCAAATTAGACAGTGAGTATAAAAGCACTGTGTAAACTAAAATACAAGACAGGGAAGGTTTAGTGATGATGATGAAGACCCAGTCTCTGCTTTCTAGGAGATTATAATGGGTGGGTGGGAGAAGGTGTTAGATAAATTAATCAAAGAATAGGTCACGTAAAACACATAGCAACTACATTTTAGGTTGATTCATATTCTTCATGGAAAAGCTGAAGAAATCCTTTCTAGAGGTTAGGGAATAACTAAGAGGGGACTTTGCAGGAGCATTGGGGGAGAAATTGGAAATGAACCTTTATCGAACCACAAGGAAAATATATTCTTTTCTGTCCATTCCACCAGTTTGCTTTAACAATTTTATGTTTCCCTTCTCTTAAACACTTGTTTAATCATAATTCTACCTGAGACTCCATTTCTCTTATCACTTTATGCTTTTAGACTGACTCATACTCATCTATTGCTATGGTTTCCATTATTTAAGTTCCAAATTAGTACTAAGATAAATCTCTCTCTTGAATACCTACCCTCTACATCCAAAATCCAAAAACTCTTTGGTGAGATGTTCACACCAAAGTCTCACAGATACTTCAGGCAACTCAAATTCAGTAAGTCTCAAACTGACCAAATTATCTTTCTCTTCACCCAACTTTCTATCTAATAGTCTATATTTCAATGAATGACATCATCATCCACCCAGTTTTGCAAGCTGGAAATATGGGCATCATCTTAGTCTTCCTTATCCTTTATCTATCACCACCAAAATCCAGTCCTTCACTAAATTTGAATCCTAGATGTCTCCCTGCCCCTCTCTATTTCTTCCCACCTTCATTCCATTCAACTCCAGTTCCCATTTTCATCATCTGTCACAGAGATTATGCAGCAGCCTCCCAGTTGGTTTTCCTACTTGTATTTCTGTTGCCCTCAATGCTTCCCTCATTCTCTAGGTGACTTCTCAAAACTGCAAAAGTGATTGTAATGAGACAAAAATGAACAATTATGAATAGTTCTAGTCTCTTAACACACTCAATAAGGAGAATTCTAGCTTAAACACCAGAATCTTCCTCTTTTCCATCCTCTAGAGTTAGAATAAATGATATTGATTTTTAAATTATCAGTTACATTTTTAATCCATGAAGACATTCCAACAATAAAAGCTAACAATGCAGAGATAGTACAAATTTTAATATCCTATCAAACTCCTGAGGAAAATAAAAGCCTAATGATTAAAATTCTCTGGAAATCAAAGGCAAAAACATCAAAATTAAAAATAATTAAAGTCCCAGGTAAAATTATTTCGCCCTACTGAATTAAATGTCCAAAGAAATTTCATACTCTTGAATTCTTTATCCTACTAAGCCTCATCTGGAAGTGTCCTTCCATAATGCCTGGGGAAAGGTGATTTTTTTCTTTCAGCAACTACATTCAGGATGCCTCTCATTAGCTTCAGGATCTCAGAGGTTTTGTGTTAGTTCAGTGCTTAGTCTCTGAGGTGCCTCACTTTTCAGAAGTCCTGAGAATTAATGAGACACACTATCAGGGCATTACCTTGATAACTACTTCATTCAGAGAATAAGGCCAACTGCAGTCCCATGGCCAGGTTTACCAGTTAAAATCATGTTTTCAAAACCTACTATCTGAGGAAGGAGAACAGATAGAGAAAATCCATTTTTAGCTCCAACAGAATCCCAATTAACTTTGGTGGTCCAGCAAAGGCAACCAGAGAACATGTATTTACCCAGGAGAAATTTACCTTTGTGTTCATTTGGGCTAGGCTATCCTGCACTTATTTGGTTCTGTCCCTGGAAAAGAGCAGATCTGGAGCTTCCTCCAGAGGAAGCAATAGCAGTAACCACATTTAACAATATACAAAACAACAACAAAAAATGATTCTCAACAACATAAAACACAATCTTATTTTTGTCATATCCCTGGACAAAAACTCCAGCAGAGTCATTAATTTTCTGAGTTTTAGCTAATAGACAATGCTAGTGCCATCTTGAGCCACTAATCCTTACTTGTGCTAAATCTGCTCTCCATTCCAGGTAAGCCACTGCAGACTTTAATGGGAAATCAGGGCATAGCTGGTTTCTCCTTTTTCTCTCTGTGATCGCCTTCTCCCCCATTCACTCCTTGCTGTTTACATTTTCCACTAAGATCAAAGTGGGGAAAAGGTAGAGGGGCGAGTTCTTACTTGAACTTGTGCTATCAAATGCTAGCTTTGAGTTCACTGGGTGTGCCAGATGTTTAGAGATGATTCTTTTTCTCCTGGTGCATTTTAATGGCTCTTCCCAGGTTTCCTGCTGAGGTCTTTTGCCTTCAATTCCTTGATCCTTCTTTCTTTCCAGCAGTAGTTTGCAGTGATTCCCTCTGCAACTAGGTACATCTGGGAGAATAATTCCAGTTGCTTTTTTCTTAGGGCTTCTAGACTCACGTTGCACAGGACTCTGGACAGCCTCCAGTTCTGGTTACTTACCCAACAACATCTGGGTGTGAAGATTAATGCCTTCACAGTCGTACTCTCTGACTTTGCCACCAAAACGTGTAGTAAACCTATCTCTTGCCTTCAAGATTTTCCAGGAAGGGGGTTGCCTGGGTGCCTCAGTTGGTTAAGCCTCTGACTCTTAATTTGGAATCAGGTCATGATCGTGAGATTGAGCCCTGCATCAGACTAGGTGCTCAGTGGGAATCTGCTTGAGATTCTCTCTCTACCTCACCCTCTCCTTCTCCTCTTCCCCCCACTCTCTGAAATAAGTAAGTAAATCTTAAAAAAAAAGTTTCCCAGGAAGAAGTCATAACCCCATCCATATTGTTTTAGATTTCTCGGACTTAACTCAGGCTTAAATCATCTGTATCTACCAACAGTTTAGGGACTCCAACTCCTTTCTGACAAGTATCTAGGGCTCTCTAATGAGAGGTTGTCCTTAGGTACTAGATTTGTGTGGAGAAAGCCAACATCCAAGAACAGTTCTGATTCCTTCTACACTTGGTCCCCTTTGTCCAGAATATCATCTAACTTCCAATTTTCAGTAAGAAGCACACTCCACCTCTTTCTTTCCCTCTAGGCCTAGGCTTATCCAGTTTCTATTAAGAGAAAATATACATATCTTACAAGCAAGATTTTCATTGTAACCTAGATGTTTGAGATGAGATGTTAGTTTCTTGAAGCTTTGTCTTTGCTTTGGAGTGACTTAAAGAGGAGAGATTGCTCTTCAACGAATGAGAAAAAGAAAAAAAAAAGAGAAAAGAAGAGAAAAACTAGATTCATGTTTTGAATTATAACTTTGTTACACAGCCTGCCCTACTAAACTTTTGCATTCTTCCAAGGAAAGTTACTTCTTATCTTAGGGCTTTTCCTCCCCCCAGGAATGTAGGAGTCATGGCACTCTGGACCACACTTCACCAGGATAGTACTTTCTAACTGTCTCCTTGCAAGCACCACAATGAGCCCTGTGGGTGATGCTGCACTTGGTCCCAGTTCCCCAGATGAATACACAAACCGAAATACTTACGGATTAACCTTCCTTCTTTATTAGGAACAGGCACAGTTAACCTCATTAGTCAGGCGGAGTCCCTTCTAAAAGAATTGGGGTCATTTGCCTCTCTGACTCCCACTTCAACTCCACTTCTTTTTTTTTTTCAAGATTTTATTTATTCATTTGAGAGAGACAGAGAAAGCACAAGCAGAGGGAGAGGCAGAGGGAGAAGGAGAAGCATATTTCCTGCTGAGCTGGGAGCCTGATGTGGGGCTCGATCCCAGGACCTAGAGATCATGACGTGAACCAAAGGCAGAGGCTTAGCCATCTGAGCCACTCAGGCAGGCGCCCCTCATCTCCACTTCTTATATACATTTGCCATTTCATCTTTTTTCTTTTTTATGAAAAATTCCAAACTTACTATATTTCATTGATTCTAAAGACACATAGTATTTCAGCTCTTAACACCCCTACAGTTGGAATGCATCTCGCAATCCATGGTGTGCTAAAGTATTATTCTTGGCTCTTTTTCCTCTTTACTGATACATTGGCTACCATCTAAGATTTGATAATACATATTGCATGAAAGTGGGGAATAGAATAATTAATATTCAATAATGACCCTCCAGTTTTAATAATCATCATCTCATTGTATATTCTTTATCTTTTTAAACTTTTTTATTATTGTGAAATGTCTCTATTTTTAATAAGTATTTTAATAATTTCACTACAAGTTAATCCAAATTACTCTACTTTTATTGATAAAAATATAAGTGTATTTTCTTACATAACAATCCTATTATTATACCATCAAAATTTAAAAATATTAACATTATAATAATCCATTTAAAATTTTTTCCCAGTTGCCCTTAAAATAACTTCTTATATGTGGTGTGTTTGAATCAAACTTCAAATAAAATAAAGTCTTTTTGGTCTGATTGCCTCCTTATGGTATAATTTAAATTATTTTTCTGTCCACTGTGTTCCTTGTGAATTAGAAATTAGAGACGAAGGCTTAATTATCTTCAGGTCTGATATTCATGGCAAATATACTTTAGAGCTACTTCATATTGTATCACATCAGGGGAAACGCAATGGCTGGTTGTACCACATTCAGAGATGATCAATTTTAAAGTTGATTGTCTTCCCATGGCAGTATATTTTCTGTTTCAATGAATGAAATTGTTTCTCAAAAATTTCCAAATATTTCAGAAGCATGTTAATGTTCATCTCCTCCTTTCTTTTAGTCCTTCTCTTTCACACTATTTATTTTTCATAAGTCATGGTTATCCATCCACATATTTTATGATTAGCTTCTTCTACAGAATAATATCTATATCAAAGGATTTCCTCCTTGGATAAAAAAAATTGATTAGGATCCCTTTGTAAGTTGTGGGTCATATTGATACAGGCTTCTATTTTAGGTCTAAGTAGGCAGGCTGGGGATATGTTAATATCACAGTGAAGTTAGGAGTAGAGCACTTTAGGATATTTCCTCCAAGATAGAGGTGTTGTTTATTTTCCCCCTATATGAAGAAGGAAGACATGATTCTGGTCTGAAAAATCTAGATAAATTACCTTAGTGCATATAACCAGAAATTGCATGGAAAGATTTTATTTAATCTCCTCTGAAATTAAATATATAGGAAATTATTTGGTCTTTTCTGGGATTTGCAGAGTTCATAATAACCTTCTTTATTCTTCCTAACTTGGTAAAACTTGAATTTACACCTCTGTTTCTACAGAACCCTCTGTTGTTGCTAATATCTTTTCCCGGCTATGTCAGGCTTCCAGATTCTGCTTTCCGTGGGACTCTGACTCAGACACCTATACCTTAGGAGTTACCCAAGGATTTAAAGGGTAAACTCATACATCTGACTTACCAACCCAATAAGACAAACACATTCTCCTTGAGCTTCATCCCCTATGTGCACACCAACTAATTGTCACCCCCATTTTAATATTGTTCTACTGAGCACTCTTCAGTGATTGCTACTAAATAATGCAATCGATGTATTTAACATAATCCTAAAATAATAGGGATTATTATTATATAATAATATATGTAATATATGATATGATATATGATATATAATTATATATAATAAGTATATATATAAGTATATATATACTTAATATATCCTTATGAAGATAATGTGGAAATTAAGGAAAGAATAAAAATATATATTTACCAGGACTAAATATCATCAATGCTAATATTTGTTATATTTTCTTCCATTATGTTTCTATACCTATAGCACTTTTAAATGCATGTTTAAAATTATATATAAATATTGTAACTTGACCCTCTTACTTACAAATGCTATGAGCAGTCCTCCACATGAAACAGTTACTTTTTTAATGGTTTCATAATATTCCATTAGGTTTATTTGACCATTCCCTATTATTTTAGTTTTTTCTTCCTAAGTTTTATATTTTTATAAATTTTGCTGGGATAATTTTGTTTATAAGGCCAATTTAAATTAAGTATTATTTCCATAGGATATTTTATAGATACAATTTCTAAGTGAGGGACATAAATATATTTAGGACTCATAATAACACATTAAAATAGCAATGTATGTAAATGCTTTTTACTGTACCTTATTAAACTTGTACACTGTTTTTTTTAAAGAGGATGTTATTACAGTAAGTAATCAGAGTTGTGATATTATATCTATTTGCATTTTGTGTTCACTGGTGAGTATGCACATTTTCAGACTGGTTTAATTAATATAATCCCATTTATGTTAATTAACTACTGTGCTCTTAATATTATTCTCATTAATTTGTGTGGTTTTATAAGACTAATGTGGTAACCTTAGTCGTTTATAAATCCAAGTAATTTTCTCAGTTATTTATTGCTGAGTCACATGTTTATTAGAGTGATACATATTCAATTAAAATCAACCTTAACCAGTATAATCTTTTGTTTGTGCTCTTAATTGGTGTTTCTTTTCTTCTTTTTTTTACTTCCTGTCTCACTTGCCCTGGGTCTACATTTAGCAGCCAAAGTAATAATTTTAAAATAAATCATATCAAATCACTTCCCACCACATGCAGAGTAAAATCCAAAATCTTTTATATAATTCCAAAGGCTCTGTGTGATCTTAAACTCATCTTTTACAACCCTTCTCAGTCAGTCCATTCAACCCTTACTGGGTTTCTTTCTTTTCCTGGAACCTTCCTGTACATTCACCCCTAAGAGCTTTGTATTTGATATTCTCTCAGACTAATGAAGCCACGTACACATGTGTATGGCTCATTCCTTTTCTTTATTCAGTTTTCTGCTTAAATGACAAATCAGAGAAAATTTATTTATAATAGAACCTTCACATCACTCTTTATCCCAATTTCATTTTATGAAGTCATAGGACTTATCTCAAGACCCACTTGTGCAGATACACACATACACACACACAGGTTTATTTCCCTCACTAGACTAGAAGCCCAAGAAGGGTAGGTCTGTCTGCCTGCCTTCCTCCCTCCCCCCTCTTTCTTCCTTTCTTCTTTCCTTTCTTTCTCTCTCTTTCTTTTCTTTCTCTTTCTCTTTCTCTCTTTTCTTTCCCTCCCTCCCTCCCTCCCTCCCTTCCTTCCTTCCTTTTTGTTTTATTCTTTTTCTGTTTTGTGCACCAAACTAGAATAATGTCTATAATAAAAGGTGATCAAGAACATCCAGAAGAAATTCTAAAATATAAAGAAAAATTGCCCATAGGTCATACAATCACAATCACAGTTAATATTTGGGCATTATTGTTAGTCTTTACATTTATGATAGATTTTGAATTTTACATTTAGAGTAAGTATAAAGTTTTTGAAATCTTTTATTCAACTATTTTATTAGGCTCTATTCTATGAGCATTTTTTATGTCATTAAACAGTTTTCATAAGCATCTTAAAGGGCTGAAGATTATTCCTTAATTCTAACCTAAAGTAAACCAAGATGACATTATTTATATGAAATCTTAGCTTAAATATTTTATTAATTAATAAGTATCATCCTCTCCATATTCATGGTAAGGTTTTAATTATCATTTTAAAGCAAATTTACCTTTTCTGTCTCTTCAATGATTTACATTTTTAAAAACCGTTTTTAAAGCTTTTATTTTAATTCCAGTTAGTTAACAGACAGTGTTATATTAGCTTCAGGTATACAATACAGTGATTCAACAGTTCCATACATCATCCTGTGCTCATCAGGACAAGTACATTCCTTAATTTCCATCACCTATTTAATCTCTCCCCCTCCCCCCCCCGGTAACCATAAGATTTTTCTTTATAATTAAAAGTCTGTTTCTTGCTTTGACTCTCTCTCTGTCTCATTTTTTTCTTTTGCTTATTTGTTTTGTTTCTTAAATTCTACACACAAGTGAAATTATTGGTATTTGTATCTCTCTAACTTATTTTGCTTAGCATTATACTCTTTAGCTCCATCCTTTTCATTGCAAATGGCAAGATTTCATTCTTTTTTATGGCTGAGTAATATTCCATTGTGTATATATATCACACCTTCTTTATCCATTCATCAATTGATGGACACTTGGGCAGTTTCCATAATTTGGCTATTGTAAATAATGTTGATATAAACATAAGCATACATGTATACCCTTGAATTAGTGTTTTTGTATTCTTTGAGTAAATATAGAGTAGTATGTTTTCTGGATCATCAGGTAGTTCTATTTTAACTTTTTTTTTTTTTTAAGATTTTATTTATTTGACAGAGCACAAGCAGAGGGAGAGAGAGGGAGAAGCAGGCTCCCTGCTGAGCAAAGAGCCTGATGTGGGACTCGATCCCAGGACCCTGGGATCATGACCCGGGCCAAAGGCAGTCGTTTAACCAACTGAGCCACCCAGACGTCCCAGTTCTATTTTAACTTTTGGAGCCTCCTCCACAGTTTTCCACAGTGGTTACACCAGTTTGCATTCCCAACAACAGTGCATAAGTGTTCCTTTTTCTCCACATCTTTGCCAACACCTGTTGTTTCTTGTGGTGTTGATTTTAGCCACTGTGACATGTGTGAAGTGATATATTACTGTAGTTTTTTTTTTTTTATTTGAGAGAGAGAGACAGACAGAGGGAGAGAGAGAAGCAGGCTCCTCGCTGAGCAGGGAGCCCAATGTGGGACTCAATCCCAGGACCCTGAGATCATGACCTGAGCCAAAGGCAGATGCTTAACTGATCAAACCACCCAGTCACTCCTTACTATAGTTTTGATTTGCATTTCCCTGATGACAGGTGATGATGAGCATCTTTTCATGTGTCTATTGGCTATCTGGATGTCTTCTTTGAAGAAATGTCTGTTCATGTCTTCTGCCCAGTTTTTAATTGGGTTATTTATTTTCTGAGTGTTGAATTTTATAAGTTCTTTATATATTTTGGATACTAGCCTTTTATCTGACATGTCATTTGCAAATATCTTTTCCCCTTCCATAGGTTCCCTTTTAGTTTTGTTGATTGTTTCCTTCACTCTGCTGAAGCTTTTTATTTTGATGAAGTCCCAATAGTTTATTTTTGCTTTTGTTTTCCTTGCCTCAGCAAACATATCTAGAAAAATGTTCTACAGCTAATGCCAAAGAAGTTACTCCTGTGTTCTCTAGGATTTTTAAGGTTTCAGGTATCACATTTAGGTCTTTAATCCATTTTGAATTTATTTTTGTTTATGGTGTAAGAAAGTGGTCCAGTTTCAGAAAGAAAGAAAGAAAGAAAGAAAGAAAGAAAGAAAGAAAGAAAGAAAGAAAGAAAGAAAGAAAGAAAGAAAGAAAGAAAGAAAGAAAGAAAGAAAGAAAGAAAGAAAGAAAGAAAGAAATAAAGAAATAAAGAAAGAAAGGAAAGAAAGAAAGAAAGAGAAAGAAAGAAAGAGAAAGAAAGAAAGAAAAATAGAAAAGAAAAGAAAAAAGAAAAGAAAAGAAAAGAAAAAAGAAAAGAAAAGAAAAAGACCCAGTTACCTTCTTTTGCATGTAGCTATCCAGTTTTCCCAACACCATTTGTTGAAGAGACTGTCTTTTTCCCATTGGATATTCTTTCCTGTTTTGTGGAAGATTATTAATTGTGCATTTATTTCTGGATTTTCTGTTCTGTTCTAGTCATCTATGTGTCTATTTTTGTGCCAGTACCATACTGTTTTGAATCCTACAACTTTGTAATATATTTCAAAGTCCAGAATTGTGAGGCCTCCAACTTTGCTTTTCTTTTCAAGATTGCTTTGGCTATTCATGGTCTTCTGTGGTTCCATACATAATTTTAGGATTGTTTGTTCTAATTCTGTGAAAAATGATCTTGGTATTTTCATAGGGATTGCATTAAATGTGTGGATTGTAAAAGCCATTTTTTAATTATCATTAAGATTGTTTCCACAGTGGGGCATCTGGGTGGCTCAGTTGGTTAAGCGACTGCCTTCGGCTCAGGTCATGATCCTGGAGTCCCAGGATTGAGTCCCGCATTGGGCTCCCCGCTCAGCAGGGCTCCCTGCTTCTCCCTCTGACCCTCTTCCCTCTCGTGCTCTCTGTCTCTCATTCTCTCTTTCTCAAATAAATAAATAAAATCTTTAAAAAAAAAAGATTGTTTCCACAGTGTATAAATTTGATCAAGTCCAAAATTATCACTAGAGCTCCTCTTTTTCTTGTGAAAGTTCATCCCCTCTTTTATTCTTGACTGAATTTTACAGATATTTTATAATATGACCTCCATATTTTTTGAGTTCTGCAGTTTTTCAGTTTGTTAATTTTTTTCAGTTTACTTTTTTCTCTACCATTTGATTTATTCAGCTCAGTTAGTTTATTTTCTATTTTCAAATAATGAAAGCATTTAGATTGTGAACTTATTTTCATTCAAATTCAATTAATTTTTTTGTCTTTATTTTTATAAATTGAATTACAGCTTAGTGAAATCCCACATTGATCCAATATTTATATAAGAGAATACTTTTGAGTATTCAAGAATTTGAAATTTTTAAAATTATTTAAGTTCATTTAATGTCAAGTTCTATTCACTTTTAGTTAGAAAATGAATGTATTTTGAATAAATTCTCATTTTAGTATTTCTAAAAGTTTTCCATGAGGCCAATTGGATGATTTTTAAGTGTCATTTTTTTCTGTGTTCTAGTACTATTTTATTAGTTTTATTAGAACTAAGTGTGGTTATTTTTAATGTATTTACTTCATTACCATAAAATGAAGCTTTATGTCTTTTTGGTTGTTTTCCTCCTTCAACTTGTATATTTTATGTTAATATTGATCTATTGCTTGTCCCTTCTTAATATAGTCCTTCATGCCTTTATTTTTAACCTTTACTGTGTCACATTGTTTTAAAGCATATAAGTAAATTATGTTTTTTCAAATACAAAAAAAAATTACTTTTCATAGAAAAGTAGAATTAATGTCATAGATTTTCTTGACTGTTATGCTTATTCATACATATATATATAAAATATACATATATACAAAATTTTGTTTTAACATATAATTCAACTAATTCTTGCCTAATTTTCAAACAATAAGTATGATAATTATGAAAGATGAGGGAGAATATTTATTTCACTAATCAATTTACTTGGTTGAAAATCTAAGGTTGTCATGCCCAGAATTAAAAACGAAAGTAACTCTAAATATATAATCCCATTGTCCCACTTATTGTCATCATATTTTTAGCAGTTATTTATACATATCCTTATACCTTTAATTATTTCAGTGGTCACAAATGCCAGTTTCTTTCTTATTTTTCACACTTTTTGGTTTAAATTTTTGGAGTCATATCTTCGTTATTCAGGTCATGTGTTTGGATAATTTTTCAGGAATAACACACCTAAGTAATATGTTTTTCTAGGACTTGCATATATAAAAAGTTATTTTTATTAACTATTTTTGAGCAACAACTTGGTGGAGTAGAAAATTCAGTTATGGCCTCTTTCCCTTAATACATTTCAGATATACTAGTAGTCTAATACTTAGATTGTGGACAAGTCTAGGATCTGTTTTTTAAAGTTACTAAGCTATTATTTATTACTTTCTGGATTGGTCTTTTTAAAAATACTTTTATTTATGTAACATTTACATTTTTTTCTTAATTTTTATCCTTTTATCCTTTGCTTTTGAATTTTGGATTACCTTCAAGATTGCCATTTAATCACTTGTTTCTCTGCTGTGATAGCATCTATTTCTTGCCTGCAATATGCCCTTGTATCACACCAGTCCATTTTGCATCCCCTAAGGTCTCTTCTCACATAAATTTGACTATAACCACAACCAAGTCTTTATGTCTTTTATCACATTGAATCTTCAGAGCAATTATTAATGTAGGTTCTCTTACCCCCATTACAGATGAGGAAAGAAAGAATAAGAGAAATTCATTCAGTCAAAGTCACATAATTAGTAACTAAATCAGGTGTTCAAATTCTGATTCATTGTATATCAGGGTCTAAGTTCTTCACAATTGGGCTCAACTGCCTTCCAAAATGTTCTTATATATTCTGTAGTGAATTCAGTTCAGAGGAAGAATTTTTCTTTGATGTCTGTCCTCTTCTGCTACAGAAACATCTAAATGTCTGAAATATGTTTTTCTTCTGTTAACTCACTTGGCTATAAAACATCTGGAAATAAGGAACAGTGACATTGTCTGAATATCAGCTGCTTAATAGTCTTCTTTATGTCTGGCAGAATAGCAATCTTTGAAGTCAAAGAAAAGGATGATGTACAGTTCTTAACATTTATCATGTAATCAGGTCATTTTAGTTCCACTTTTTGAGATAAACCATCTTCTTATCATCTAAACTGATATGGTTTCCAAACCTAGTGTGGTGAAACACCCTAAAATGACTCACAGTGATCTAAGCCCTTATGTCATCCCTTCCCCTTGACTGTGGGTGGGATCCATGATTGCTTCTAACTTGTTTTATGTAATACATGGCAAAGGTGATGGGATGTCACTCCTGTGATTATGTTTGGTTGTATAAGATGCTGTCTTAGTAGACTGGAAAAAGATTCTCCTACTGGTCTTAAAGAAGTATTTAACAATGCTGTGAATTGCTTATGAAGAGAACCACACATTAATGAACTTATGAGCAGCCTCTAGGGACCAACAAGTAGTGTCCAGTAAGCAGAATGCTGGGGATCTCAGTAAACAGCAGCATGGAAAAGAATTCTACCAACAATCTCAATGAACTTGTACTTGAGCCTCAAGATGAAAATAAAGCCCAGGCAACAAATTGAGTACAGTCTTGTGAGACCCCGAGCAGAGAACCCAAGTAGACCATGGCTGAGCTCCTGACCCATTGAAACTGTGTGATAATGGAGCCCCTGGGTGGCTCAGTCATTAAGCATCTGCCTTCGGCTCAGGTCATGATCCCAGGTTCCTGGGATTGAGCCCCGCATTGGGCTCCTTGCTCAGCGGGAAGTCTGCTTCTCCCTCTCCCACTCCCCCTGCTTATGTTCCCTCTCTTGCTGCCTCTCTCTTGCTGTCAAATAAATAAATAAAATCTTAAAAAAAAAACAACTGGGTGATAATATGTTTCTATAAGCTACTAAATTTGTTAATTTTTATGCAGCAATAGAAAATGAATACACATGGTTATTTACCAAATTAACCTAGAAGAGAGAATTAAAATACATATTCTTGTGCATTTATTGTTTTTTATATGTAATCATGATCTTGAGATAGGACCATGCTTTAAAAAAATTTTAATAAAGCATTATTTAGAATAATTCTCAGAATAGTGTTTGAAAATCAGTGCTCTAGATACCACAAAGAAGAAAGTCTCCTATAGTGAATCATAAGTTGGAGTAAGGGGCTTGGGAAAAATCCCAAGTATATTCATGTGAAAGGCTTAAGTCTGAGCCTCCACTTATGGGACACATAAATCTAAAGAGATGTTCTTTTTATTCAGTTCAGGTCTCTTGAGAAGTAGAAGCCAAGACAGGGCTGGGAATCTGAGAGATTTATTGAGAGAAATGCCTGCAAATCATGGAAGAAGGGAGCAAAGTAAGCAGTTATAAGGCTTCAGACAACGATGTGGGTCTGACTCTAGAGAAACAAAAAGAAAAAAAATTAACCACAAGACTTGGGCTAATCCTACCCTCTCAGACCTCAGTCTAATACTAAGAATGCTTTAGCTAAAGGAAATCCTCAAGCAAAAGTTGCTTATGCAGGCAGGAATGATCCAGTTACTAACTACCACCATTGTGCTCAGTTATTGGATGGGAGCAACCTGAGGAAGTATGGCTTCCACATTCATGTCTAGGTGGATCCAGTGATGTAGTAGTGGGTCTTTAGTCAGCCATGATCTTTAGAGCCACTGATCTTAAAAAAGGGTATCTTAGAGACACACCTCCATGGCCACCTTTTTAATTATTTTCTGCCATTTCTTTCTTCGATGTATGCAGCCCAATTTACCTAAATTAGGATCTCTTTCCTTTGCCTACTATCTGGCTGAGAAACATGCTCTTTCTAGTGAAAGAATAAAGTGGATGTTCACACAGTTTAAGTGAAATCTCCTGAACATTCTGAACAGGGAGATGAATTTATCAGTTCAGATCTTGAACGATGGTGCAATTAAGTAAGACAGGATCATTTCTGTAAAAGAACTGACAAATCCACATTGATAACTGTATAATTGTCAATTATTAGTTCATATCTATTCAAAGAGGTTGTGTCACCCCCTTACTGCCAGTGTTTCGTTTGGTTTCCCTTACATCATACAAGTTCTTACCTTCTCCCTTCCCCATTGTTTTCTTCCTCCATCTTTTTCTTCAAATATATTTTTGTGTGTTCCTCAGTAAAATTATGAAATTAGAACAGAACTGTTTAGGAATTCCAAGAAATATGTTTGTCCCATAATAAGACGAAATTTTGCTTTCACATGAAATTACACTAATAGAATTTTCAAATAGAACTCTGTTCTCATGAATAAACTATCACTAATAATTTCCTGTTTATTCTAAAGGCATAATATCAGATGTCGTGAAGATACCAATTTGTCAATGTAAATAAGACATATTTTGGGGTCAAGGAAGTTGAAATCCAGAATGAGATAACATACATTATGACATAATGTGTGGAAAGTAGTGATATATTTAAAAATTGAGGAATAGGAAGTGTTAACTTCAAGGGAAGATTTCTCCTTTTTCAAAGGAAATCAAGGATGGCATGCAGAAGTTGATAGTGAATGGAAACTTAAAAAAAAAATGGGACACGGGGGCGGAGCAAGATGGTGGAGGAGTAAGAGACCTGGATTTCGTCTGGTCTCAGGAATTCAGCTGAATAGGGATCAAACCATTCTGAACACCTACGAACTCAACAGGGGATCGAAGAAAAGAATAGCAACAACTCTCTGAACAGAAAAGCGACCACTTTCTGGAAGGTAGGACGTGCGGAGAAGTGAATCTGAGGTGATATTCGAGAGGATAGACGGCGGGGGAGGGGACCTCCGTCGGCTGCTTCTGGCAAGTGATAGAGCAGCGGAGCACAAAATCGGAACTTTTAGAAGTCGGCACCGCTGAGGGACATTGCTCCAGTGGCTAAGTGGGGGTTGGAACCCTGTGGGACAGTGTGGTCTCAGGACCCTTGGGGTGACAGAAAGATCGGGGGGTCTGAGTGTGGCAGAGCTCCCAGGTATCAGAGCAGGGAAGCCGGCTGCAGAGACGGAGCCGAGGTGCGGGCTCTCAGCTCGGGGTTGCCATAAACTGATCGGCGACACAGTTGGGCCACTGCTCCTCCAGCAGGGACCCAACAAGCGGCAGATCCGGGGAGACTCCCCTTCCTACCCCAGAAGGAGCGGCTTGGGAGTGCACCGCAGGGATCTGCTGGGTTTGGAGACTCCATACCGAGTTGGGTGCCAGAGATAGAAACGCTTGGTCACAGGCCGGGTGAGCACGGAGTGTGGCCAGAGACCAGGGAGACGGGAGTGATTGACTGCTTTTCTCTGGGGGCTAACTGAGAATTGGGGCCCCCGAGTTCTCAGCTCCTCCAGGGTGGAGATTGGGAGGCCACCATTTTCACTCTTGGCCTCCAAAGCTGTGCGGAAAGCTTGCAGGGAACAAAAGCTCCCCAGAGCAAACCTAAGCAGATTGCTTAGCCGGGACCAGCAAGGGCGGGGCAATTCCGCTTCCAGCAAAGACATTTGGGAACCACGGCAACAGGCCCCTCCCACAGAAGATCAGCTGGAACAGCCAGCCAAGACCAAGTTTACTGATCAAGGAGAATGGGAGAACTCCAGTGCTAGCGGGAATACTGCACGTAGAATTCATGGCTTTTTTACCATGATTCATTAGTTTTTCAAAGTTAATTTTTCTAACTGTTTTTTTTGAATTTTTCTTTTTCCCTTTTTCAACCAACATCTTATCAATCCCTTTAAGAAAAAAAAAAACCATTTTTTTCATTTTTAGAGTCATATTCTATCCCTTCATAGTAGATAACCCTTATTTTTGGCATATATATATATAAGTTGTTCTCACTTTAAAATTTTGAGATACACTTTCTTCTGACAGATCAAAATATACCCTAAATCACTAGTGTATGGCTTTGTTCTAGTCTCCTGACTGACCACATTCTCTCCCTTTTTTTTCTATTTTTTTTAAATCTTCTTTCTTTTTTCAAACAACTTCTTATCAATTCCTTTTATAAAATCTTTTATAATTTTCATCTTTACAGTCATCTTCCATCCCTTCATTGTATCAACCCTTATTTTGTACAAATATAAGTCTTTCTTTTTTTACAATTTTAGGAGGCACTTTCTTCTAACAGACCAAAATACACCCAAAATCTAGCGTGTGGCACTGATCTATGCACTAGCCTGATCATATTTGATCATATTCTGCTTTTTGTTTTGTTCTGTTTTTGTTTGTTTTTATCTTTTCTTTTTCTTTTTTTCTTTTTTTCTCTTTCTTTCCCTTTCTTTTCCCCTGGTTTCAGGTCTTTTCTGATTTGTTTAGAGTATATTTGCTGGGGACATTGTTAAACTGTTAGCATTTTGTTCTCTCATTCATCTATTCTCCTCTGGACAAAATGACAAGACGAAAAAGATCACCTCGGCAAAAAGAACAAGAGGCAGTACCGTCTGCCAGGGACCTACTCCGTACAAACATTAGTATGATGTCAGACCTAGAGTTCAGAATCATGATTTTAAAGATACTAGCTGGGCTTGAAAAAAACATGGAAGTTATTAGAGAAACCCTGCCTGGAGAAATAAAAGAACTAAAATCTAACCAAATCGAAATCAAAAAGGCTATTAATGACGTGTAATAAAAAATGGGGGCATTAACTGCTAGGATCAATGAGGCAGAAGAGAGAATCAGCGATATAGAAGACCAAATGATGGAAAATAAAGAGGCTGAGAAAAAGAGAGAGAAACAACTACTGGATCACAAGGGCAGAATTCGAGATATAAGTGATACCCAAGACGAAACAACATTAGACTAATTGGGATCCCAGAAGAAGAAGAAAGAGAGAGAGGGGCAGAAGGTATGTTGGAGCAAATTATAGCAGAGAATTTCCCTAATTTGGGGGAAGGAAACAGCCATCAAAATCCAGGGGCACAGAGAACCCCTCTCAAAATCAATAAAAATAGGTCAACACCCCGACATCTAATAGTAAAACTTACGAGTCTTAGAGACAAAGAGAAAATCTTGAAAGCAGCTCAGGAGAAGAGATATGTAACATATAATGATAGAAACATTAGATTGGCAACAGACCTCTCCACAGAGACCTGACAGGCCAGAAAGGACTGGCATGATATCTTCAGAGAACTAAACGAGAAAAATATGCAGCCAAGAATACTGTATCCAGCTAGGCTGTCATTGAAAATTTAAGGAGAGATAAAAGCTTCCAGGACAAACAAAAACCAAAGGAATTTGCAAACATGAAACCAGCATTCCAAGAAATATTGAAAGGGGTCCTCTAAGCAAAGAGAGAGCCTAAAAGCAGCATAGACCAGAACAGAATACAGACAATACACAGTAACAGTCACCCTACAGGCAATACAAGGGCACTAAATTCATATCTTTCAATAGTTACCCTGAATGTAAATGGGCTAAATGCCCCAATCAAAAGACACAGACTATCAGATTGGATTAAAAAACAAGACCCATCATTATGCTGTCTGCAAGAGAGTCATTTTAGACCCAAAGACACCCCAGATTGAAAGTGAGGGGGTGGAAAACCATTTACCATGCTAACGGACACCAAAAGAAAGCTGGGGTGGCAATCCTTATATCAGACAAATTAGATTTTAAACCAAAGACTGTAATAAGAGATGAGGAAGGACACTATACCTACTTAAAGGGTCTATCCACCAAGAAGTTCTAACAATTGTAAATATCTATACCCCTAACATGGGAGCAGCCAATTATATAAGGCAATTAATAACAAAAGCAAAGAAACACACTGACAACAATACAATAATAGTGGGGGACTTTAACACCCCCCTGACTGAAATGGACAGATCATCTAAGCAAAAGATCAACAAGGAAATAAAGACTTTAAATGACACGCTGGACCAAATGGACTTCACAGACATATTCAGAACATTCCATCCCAAAGCAACAGAATACACATTCTTCTCTAGTGCCCATGGAACATTCTCCAGAATAGATCACATCCTAGGTCACAAATCAGGTCTCAACTGCTACCAAAAGATTGGGATTATTCCCTTCATATTTTCAGACCACAGTGCTTTGAAACTAGAACTCAATCACAAGAGGAAAGTCGGAAAGCACTCAAATACATGGAGGCTAAAGAGCATCCTACTAAAGAATGAATGGGTCAACCAGGAAATTAAAGAAGAATTTAAAAAATTCATGGAAACCAATGAAAGTGAAAACACAACTGTTCAAAATCTTTGGGATACAGCAAAGGCAGTCCTGAGAGGAAAGTATATAGCAATACAAGCCTTTCTCAAGAAACAAGAGAAGTCTCAAATACACAACCTAACCCTACACCTAAAGGAGCTAGAGAAAAAACAGCAAATAAAGCCTAAACCCAGCAGGAGAAGAGAAATAATAAAGATC
This sequence comes from Zalophus californianus, assembly GCF_009762305.2. Taxonomy (NCBI): domain Eukaryota; kingdom Metazoa; phylum Chordata; class Mammalia; order Carnivora; family Otariidae; genus Zalophus; species Zalophus californianus. The sequence continues at coordinate 141,439,640 of NC_045595.1, forward strand.
AGAGCAGAAATCAATGAAATAGAAACCAAAAGAACAGTAGAACAGATCAATGAAACTAGGAGCTGGTTCTTTGAAAGGATTAACAAGATTGATAAACCCCTGGCCAGACTTATCGAAAAGAAAAGAGAAATGACCCAAATCAACAAAATCATGAATGAAAGAGGAGAGATCACAACCAACACCAAAGACATACAAAGAATTATAAGAACATATTATGAGCAACTCTATGCCAGCAAATTAGATAACCTGGAAGAAATGGATGCATTCCTAGAGATGTATCACCTACCAAAATTGACCAGGAAGAAATAGAAAACCTAAACAGACCTATAACCACTAAGGAAATTGAAGCAGTCACCAAAAATCTCCCAACAAACAAAAGCCCGGGGCCAGATGGCTTCCCAGGGGAATTCTACCAAACATATAAAGATGAATTAATACCTATTCTCCTGAAACTGTTCCAAAAAAATAGAAATGTAAAGAAAACTTCCAAACTCATTTTATGAGGCCACCATTACCTTGATCCCAAAACCTGACAAAGACCCCATCAAACAGGAGAATGACAGACCAATATCCTTGCTGAACATGGATCCAAAAATTCTCACCAAAATACTAGCCAATAGGATCCAACAGTACATTAAAAGGATTATTCACCATGACCAAGTGGGATTTATCCCTGGGCTGCAAGGTTGGTTCAACATCCAGAAGTCAATCAACGTGATACAATATATTAAAAAAACAAAGAACAAGAATCATATGATCCTCTCAATAGATGCAGAAAAGGCATTTGACAAAGTACAGCATCCTTTCTTGATCAAAACTCTTCAGAGTATAGGGATAGAGGGTACATACCTCAATATCATAAAAGCCATCTATGAAAAACCTACAGTGAATATCATTCTCAATGGGGAAAAGCTGAGAGCTTTCCCCCTAAGGTCAGGAACGCAGTAGAGATGTCCACTATCACCACTGCTATTCAACATAGTATTAGAAGTCCTATCCGCAGCAATCAGACACCAAAAAGAAATCAAAGGGCATCCAAATCAGCAAACAGGAAGTCAAACTCTCACTCTTTGCAGATGATATGATACTTTATGTGGAAAACCCAAAAGACTCCACCCCAAAAATGCTAGAACTCATACAGGAATTCAGTAAAGTAGCAGGATATAAAATCAATGCACAGAAATCAGTGGCATTCCTATACACCAACAACAAGACAGAAGAGAGACAAATTAAGGAGACGATCCCATTTACAATTGCACCCAAAACCATAAGATACCTAAGAATAAATCTAACCAAAGAGGCAAAGGATCTGTACTCAGAAAACTATAAAATACTCATGAAAGAAATTGAGGAAGACACAAAGAAATGGAAAAACGTTCCATGCTCATGGATTGGAAGAACAAACATTGTGAAGACGTCAATGCTACCTAGAGCAATCTACACATTCAATGCAATCCCCATCAAAATACCATCCACTTTTTTCAAAGAAATGGAACAAAGAATCCTAAAATTTGTATGGAACCAGAAGAGACCCCGAATAGCCAGAGGAATGTTGAAAAAGAAAAGCAAAGCTGGCAGCATCACAATTCCAGACTTCAAGCTCTATTACAAAACTGTCATCATCAAGACAGTATGGTACTGGCACAAAAACAGACACATAGATCAATGGAACAGAATCGAGAGCCCAGAAATGGACCCTCAACTCTATGGTCAACTAATCTTTGACAAGCCAGGAAAGAATGTCCAATGGAAAAAAGACAGTCTCTTCAACAAATGGTGTTGGGAAAATTGGACAGCCACATGCAGAAGAATGAAACTGGACCATTTCCTTGCACCGCACATGAAAATAGACTCCAAATGGTTGAAAGACCAAAACGTGAGACAGGAGTCTATCAAAATCCTAAAGGAGAACACAGGCAGCAACCTCTTCCACCTCAACTGCAGCAACTTCTTCCTAGAAACATCGCCAAAGGCAAGGGAAGCAAGGGCAAAATTGAGCTATTGGGATTTCATCAAGATAAAAAGCTTTTGCACAGCAAAAGAAACAGTCCACAAAACCAAAAGACAACCGACCGAATGGGAAAAAATATTTGCAAATGACATATCAGATAAAGGGCTAGTATCCAAAATCTATGAAGAACTTGTCAAACTCAACACCCAAAGAACAAATAATCCAATCAAGAAATGGGCAGAAGACATGAACAGACATTTTTCCAAAGAAGACATCCAAATGGCCAACAGACACATGAAAAAGTGCTCCACATCGCTCGGCATCAGGGAAATCCAAATCAAAACCTCAATGAGATACCACCTCACACCCGTCAGAATGGCTGAAATTAACCAGTCAGGAAACGACAGATGTTGGCGGGGATGCGGAGAAAGGGGAACCCTCCTACACTGTTGGTGGGAATGCAAGCTGGTGCGACCACTCTGGATAACAGTATGGAGGTTCCTCAAACAGTTGAAAATAGAGCTACCATACGATCCAGCAATTGCACTACTGTGTATTTACCACAAAGATACAAATGTAGGCATTCGAAGGGGTTCATGCATCCCAATGTTTATAGCAGCATTGTCCACAATAGCCAAACTGTGGAAAGAGCCAAGATGTCCATCGGTAGATGAATGGATAAAGAAGAAGTGGTATATATACACAATGGAATATTATGCAGCCATCAAAAGAATGAGATCTTGCCATTTGCAACGACGTGGATGGAACTGGAGGGTGTTATGCTGAGTGAAATAAGTCAATCAGAGAAAGACATGTATCATATGACCTCACTGATATGAGGAATTCTTAGTCTCAGGAAACAAACTGAGGGTTGCTGGAGTGGTGGGGGGAGTGGGAGGGATGGGGTGGCTGGGTGATAGATATTGGGGAAGGTATGTGCTATGGCGAGTGCTGTGAATTTTGCAAGACTGTTGAATCACAGATCTGTACCTCTGAAACAAATAATGCAATATATGTTAAAAAAAAGAAGAAGAAGAAGATAGCAGGAAGGGAAGAATGAAGGGGGGAAATCAGAGGGGGAGATGAACCATGAGAGATGATGGACTCTGAAAAACAGACTGAGGCTTCTAGTGGGGAGGGGGGTGGGGGGATGGGTTAGCCTGGTGATGGGTATTAAAGAGGGCACGTTCTGCATGTAGCAGTGGGTGTTATGCACAAACAATGAAAAATGGAACACTACCTCCAAAACTAATGATGTAATGTACGGTGATTAACATAACAATAAAAAAACTAAAAATTGGCTACCTTTGGAATATAAGAAATGAAGGGTGGTTAGGATATATAGAACATGCAATGCAGGAAGAATGAAAGTTTATCAGATAAAGAATTATTTCCATTATTGAAAGAGGTCTATATTCCCCTTTTAATGTCCTCATTTAGAGCTCAGATCAGCCCGTTAATAGAGTAGTAGCCGCTCTTAGACTTTGCAATCTTGATAAACACCGTATTCAAGTCCAGTCCCCCTAGAGCAGCACAGTATGTTTAATTGAAGATGTGGTAATTCTGGGTTATTTTGCTGCAGACTTTAAGAGGTTTTTAAGGCAAAACCCATTAAGATTAGTAGCATTATATCATAGAAAAAAAGATAGGGGTTTTATGAAACATATTGCCCCTTAGGCGGAGCTAAATTACTCTTTCATGGCTCAGATGTGGGTGGTTATTTGAGTTTACAGGATTCCATTTCAGTACTAATTTTGAACTGAATGCTTCAGCTAATTCTATGTGTTATTTGAGCTTTGCTGGAAGGATACATTTGCAAATGCTAACACAGAGAATGCTTTTTATTTTATGGCTTCAAAAAAGTTTAGATTGATGGTGTCTTTTTAACATGTTAATTTGTCTGCCAAGGATGCCTTTTCAGGATGGCTGTTAAAGTTTTGTCTGCATCATAAATGTGTTACTTCCTGGAATATTTCTTATTACCACATCTTTGTAGGAAAACACTTGTCTTAGAGTAACTTTTGTGCATGTTTTTCCCCTTTATATTTAAAGTTCCTATGCTACAGTTTTTGGTTGATTCATCTTTGTAGCTCCGCAATGTCTAGATTATAATGGGTAATCAAAATGCTTTCTGTATCCCACCTTCCATCAGTATATATCAATAAAATATAAACTAAATTGGAATGACCATTGACTACATTTGTTATAAGAGATTAGACATTCTCTCTCTCTCTTTTTTAAAGATTTTATTTATATATTTGAGAGAGAGAGAGAGAGCGAGAGAGCAAAAGAGCAGGAGCAGGGGAGAGAGGGAGAAGTTGGCTCCCCACTGAGCAGGGAGCCCAATGCAGGGCTCCATCCCAAGATGCTGGGATCATGACCTGAGCCGAAGGCAGATGTTTAACTGAGCCACCCAGACACCCCAAGATTAGGCACTCTAAGTGTTTCCCAGCTTTTTCTATGATTTTCCTATACTGACTGAAATAAATTCAGGATCTGTTTTTTTTAGGTTCTTTTATATAGGCGTCCTTATAGGTGTATGGCTCCACTCTTATAAATGACCCTTGTGAAATTTTAATTAGGGTCAGGTCTCTACAAGTGACCAACATAGATATCACTGCTCTGACCTTGGAGGGAGGGTTCAATGGGCATAAGTCTTTTCCTAATTACCCACAGCACAACTAAGAAAGTGTGCTATGATTTACATCAACTTTATTGAGGTGTAATTTATATATAACAGATGCCCCCATTTTAAGTGCGTAATTAGGTATGTTTTGATAAATATGTCTCCTCATGTAACCATTACCCCCATCAACATATAGAACATTTACATCACCTAAAATGTTTCCTTGGGTTCGTTGTAGGTAACCCCTCCCACTCTTGTTTCAGGCAACCATTTGTCTTTTTTCTGTCACTATTCAATAATTTAGCCTGGTCTAGAATTTCAGGTAAATGGGATCAAGTAAATGTACTCTTTTTGATCTGACTGCTTTCACTTAGTATTCATTTTTTGATTTATCCTGTTCTTGTATGTATCCACAGTTTATCTTTTTGTCTCTGAGAATTATCCTGCTGTATGACTATCTTAGGATATATTTATGTGTTGATGAACATTTGGGTTATTTCCAATTTTTGATAGTTATTAATAAAAATGTTATGAAAAAAAGAAAAAAATGTTATGAAATTTTTTTCATAGATTGTTCAAGATTTTGTGCAACTTACAGGTTTTGATTTCTTTGGGTTAAATATCCAGTCATGGAATTGCTGAGCTGTGTGGCAGATGCATGTGTAACTTTACAAGAAACTGTTAAGCTATTATTCAAAGTAGGGATATAATTTTATATTTCCACCAGGAATGAATGAGAATTCTTATTTCATCTCCTTGTCAGCAATTGGTCTTTAACTTTAGCCATTCTTATTGATATGTGGTATTATCACATTATGGATTTAATTTGCATATCTGATAAATAAAGATGTTTTTGAGCATGTTTTCATGCACTTAGTAACCACTCATATATCTTCTGTTGGGAATTGTCCACTCAAACATTTTGCTCATATTTTATCAGTAATCTTATTATTACTGAGTTTTAAGATTTCTTTTTTAAATTTTAATAATTTTTTTCTTTTTTTTTCAAAGATTCTATTTATTCATTCATGAAAGACAGAGAGAGAGAGAGAGAGAGAGGAAGAGGGAGAAGCAGGCTCCCAAGGGTCAGGGAGCCCGATGCAGGACTCGATCCCAGGACCTGGGATCATGACCCGAGCCAAAGGTAGACGCCTAACCATCTGAACCACCCAGACGCCCAAAATTTTTACTTAACCCAATAGATCTATCATTTCAATATGCAGCCCATGTTAAAATATTATTGTTATTAATTAAATATTGCCCATTATGATTTTAAGCCTGAAATGTCCAAAATCCAGAATGTGTTTTTTTATATTTGCATTTACATTTTATTTATTTTTTTCTTTTTTTTACTTGTTTTTTAAATTTTTTATTGTTATGTTAATCACCATACATTACATCATTAGTTTTTGATGTTCCATGATTCATTGTTTGTGCATAACACCCAGTGCTCCACGCAGAATGTGCCCTCTTTAATACCCATCACCAGGCTAACCCATCCCCCCACCCTCCTCCCCTCTAGAACCCTCAGTTTGTTTTTCAGAATCCATCATCTCTCATGATTCGTCTCCCCCTCTGACTTACTCCCCTTCATTCTTCCCCTCCTGCTATCTTCTTCTTTTTCTTTCTTCTTAACATATGTTGCATTATTTGTTTCAGAAGTACAGATCTGTGATTCAACAGTCTTCCACAATTCACAGCGCTCACCATAGCACATACCCTACCCACTGTCTATCACCCAGCCACCCCATCCCTCCCACCCCCAGAATGTGTTCTATGCTTAATGCATACCTCAGGATGCTTTTTGTTATTTTTTTTAAATTTTATTTTATTGTGGTAAGACTACTTAACATACAATCTACTCTCTTAGCAAAATTTTAAGTGTACAATGCAGTATCTTTGACTGTAGGTACAATGTTGTAGGGCAGATCTCTAGAATTTACTCATCTTGCATAACTGAAACTTTATGCCCATCGATTAGTAGCTTCCTATTTCCCCTTTCTTCTAGGCCCTGAAAACCACCATTCCATTATTTGATCCTATGAATTTGACTATTTAGGTACCTCATAGAGGTGGAATCATGCAGTATTTGCCTTTCTGTGACTGAACATATTTTATTTAGCCCAAAGTCCTCAAGTGGCATCTCTATTATTGCATATTGCAAGAGTTCCTTCTTTTTTAAGGCTGAATAATATTCCATTGTGTGTATATATCTATATGTATATCATCTATATCTCTCATATTTTCTTTATCCATTAATCTATCAGTGGACATTTGTTTCCACATCTTGCTATTATGTAAAATGTTGTAAGGAACATGGGGATGCTAACATTTTGTGATCCTGTCTTTAACTTTTTTGGATGAATAGCCAGAAGAGAAATTGCTGGATCATATGGTAGTTCTATTTTTAATTTTTGAGGAACTTAGACTGTTTTCCATAGCAGATGCAGCATCTTGAATTTCTACTAAAAGTGTACAAAAGTTCTCATTTTGCTACATGCTTGTCAACATTTGTTATCTTTTTTTCTTTTCTTTTTTTGATACCAGGCATTCTAAAAGGTATGAGGTGATATCTCATTGTGGTTCTGATTTGCATTCACCTATGTAACATTGAACAGTTTTCCACACATTTATTTGTCATTTGTATGTAATTGTTGGAGAAATATCTATTCAAGTCCTTACCCATTTATTTCTAAATTGGGTTATTAGATTTTTGGCTATTGAGTTGTAGAAGTTCCTTATATGTTTTGGAGATCAACTTCTTATCAGATATATGGTTTGTAAATATGTTTTATTCCATAGGTTGCCTTTTCATTCTGTTGATTATTTTTTTTGCTATATGGAACTTTTTAGTTTGATATTGTTCCACTTGTCTATTTTTGGCTTTGTTACCTGTACTTTTAGTGTCATATCCATGTAATCACAGTCCAAGACCAATATTATTAAGCTCTGTCATTATGTGTTCTAGGAGTTTGTGTACTCTTGGCACCTTTGTCAAGATCAGATGACTATACATAGATTTTTGGGAGAGCTCTTTATTCGGTTCTGTTAATCTATGTATCTGTCTTTATACCAGTCTCATACTGTTTTGATTACTGTAGCTTTGAAGTATGTTTTGAAATCAGGGAGTATAATGCCTTCAGTTTTGTTCTTCCCCAATACTGACCTGGCTATTCCTGGTCTTTTGTGGTTCTATATGAATTGTAGAATTGGGTGGTCTTTTTTCCTCTTTCTATAAAAAAATGATATTGGGATTTTGGTAGGAATTGCATTAAATGTGTAGGTTGTTTCGGGTAGTATGGACATTTTAATAACATTAAGTCTTCCAATCCGTAAACATGGGGTGTCCTTCCTTTTTTTGTGTCTTCTTTAATTTCTTTCATCAATATTTGGAGTTTTTAGTGTAAGTTTTCTTGTTCTTTCTAGACTTTACTCTCTTAGTTAAATTTATCCTTAAGTATTTTATTATTCTTGAAGGGATTATAAATGGGATTGTTTTCCCAAATTCCTTTTCAGATAGCTTTTCATGTATGGAAATGAAACTGATTTTTGATTGTTGATTTTGTATTCTGCAACTTAACTGAATTTATTTATTAATTCTGACAGTTTTTATATGGAGTCTTTAGGGTTTTCTGTATACAGGATCATGTCATCAGCAAACAGAGACTGCATTTAACTTCTTCCTTTCTAATTTTGAGGCCTTCTATTTCTTTTTCTTGCATAGGTCTGGCTAAGACCTTCAGTAGCATGTTGAATAGAAGTGGGCATCCTTGCCTTATGCCTGATTTTAGAGGAGAAGCATTTAGTTTTAAGTATGATGCAGCTGTGGGCTTCATATATAACCTATATTTGTTGACACACTTGCCCTCTATTACTAGTTTGTTGAGAAATTTTTTATTGCAAAAAGATGTTGAAATTTGTCACAAACTTATTTTTCACCTATTGAGATGATCATGTGATTTTTTTTTCATTTTGTTGATGTGGTGTGTCACATTCTTTGATTTGCACATGTTGAACTATCCTTGTATCCCAGGCATAAATCCCACTCAGTTGTGTATGACCATTTTAATGTGCTGTTGTATTTGAGAATTTTTTGCTTCTGTATTTATTAGGCATATTGGTCTCTGTTTTTCTTTTCTTGTGGTATGTTTGGCTACATTATAACGGTAATTCTGGCCTCAGAATGAGTTTGGACATGTGCCTCTCTCTTCAGTTTTGTGGGACAGTTTGAGAAAGGTGGATATCAATTCTTGTTTAAATGTTTGGCAGAACTTACTAGTAAAGTCATCTAGTCCAGTCCTTTCTTTTTTTATTATTTGGAAATTTTTAATTGCTGATTCAATCTCCATACCAGTTATAGGTCTGTTCAGACTTACTGTCTATTCATAATTCAATCTTGGTAGGTTTGTTTCTAGGAATTTATCCATTTCTTCTAGGTTATCGAGTGTTATATATAATCATTCATTATAGTAAATTCTTCCCTATCAATAATAACATAAATGGAAGTCGATTAAACACCCTAATTAAAAGACATAGAATGGCTGAATGGATAAAACAACAACAAAATAAGACATTTATTGTCTACAAGATACTCACTTTAGATTTAACAACACACAAAAGCTAAAAATGGAGGAATGGAAAAAAATAAATGGTAACCAAAGGAGAGCAAGAGTGCCTATGCTTACATTAGAATATACAAACTTTAATTAAAACATTGTCACAAGAGACAAAAAACATTACATAATGATAAAAGGGCCAAGCTACCAGGAAGATAAAATAATTATACATGTATATGCACCCAACATCAGAGCACATAAATATGTGAAGTAACCATTGACAGAACTGAAGGGAGAAATAGCAATACAAAAACAGTAGGAGACTTCAGTACTCCACTTTCAATAATGGATAGAACATCCAAACAAAATATCAATAAGGCTTGACTTGAGGATCTATAGATCAAATGGACCTATTTAGAGATATACAGAACATTCCACCCAACAGCAGTAGAATACATATTCTTCTCAAGCACATATGGAACTATCTCCAGGATAGATGATGTTAGGTCACAAAACAAGTCTTAGCAAATTTAGGAAGATGGAAATTGTTTAAATTGTTTAAATTGTTGTGTTTTCTGACCACAATAGAGGGAAAAATGGAAAATTCACAAATATCTGGAAATTAAATAACACATTCTTGAATTTTCACCCATTAGGTGAAAGAAAAATCAAAAAGGAAATCAGAAAATAACTGAGAAAAAAGTGAAAGCACAACCTACCAAAACTTAGCAGAGGCAACAAAAGTAGTACTGAGAGGGAAGTTTATTGTGATAAACACCTACATTAAAAAAGAAGAAAGATCTCAAATGAAAACCTAACCTTACATCTTAAGGAGCTAGAAAAAGTAAAACTAAACCCACAGTTAGCAGGAAGAATAAATAACAGTGATCAGAGTAGAAATAAATGAAATAGAAAATAGAAAACAATAGAAAAATCAATAAAATACTTATTTTTTTAAAAGATAAATCGAATTGACAGTCAAAATGAGATATCATCACCTTTCAGCTGTCAGAATGGCTATTATCAAAAAGACAAGAAATAAGAAGTGTTGGCAAGGATGTGGAGAAAAGGGAATCTCATACACCATTGGTGGGAATATAAATTGATGCAGCCACTATGGAGAATAGTATGGAGGTTCCTCAGAAAATTAAAACTAGAACTGCCGTATGATCCAGCAGTTCCACTTCTGGGTATTTATCTGAAGAAAACAAAAATATTAAATTGAAAAATATATGTACCTTAATGTTCATTGCAACATTATTTAAAATAGCCAAGATATGGGAATAACCTAAGTGTCCATCCATGGATATATGGATAAAGATGTGGCTGGATATTAAATCTTTGGTTCACACATTTTTTTCCATTGATTAAAAAAAAAAAATGTTTCTCCAAGAATTCTGCTTCTGGAAAGATGGAGTAGAAATACTTTTCCCCATTCTTCTTGCTAAGTATAACTGAAAACATTGAAGATTCTATATAAAGCAAATATGTGAAGATTCTGAAAGGTGAAAAGTAGATAGAATAGCTAGGGACTTTGCTACCTTATGAATGACATGTGGTGAGTTTCTTGGGTTTTCTTTTTGAAACATATCCCTGAAGTTGGCAATTCAGAACTGCCAATACTTGCCAAAAGAAAAAGCCTCTCAAAAAGTCTGCTCTGTCTAGCAAAAGGACAAGGAAGGGGGCAAGCTCTCAAGACAGAACACTTTTAGGCAACAACCACTCTCCTCCAGCTAAACATCACAGATAAAAATGTGGCCCCACCCCAACTCCTCCTGCAAATGCCAAGTAAGGAACCTGGACTTCCACCCTTACAGGGCTGCAACAAGGTAGTATGCCTGACGGTACAGTGGCAGAGGAGGCAATAGGGAACCAGGACTTTCATCCTGGCTAAGCAATAAAGAGGCCCACCCCATCCACAGGTGTCAGTAGAAACCACGAGGGAGCTAGAAACTGACCCTACCCTCCAATAATGAAGCGCACCATCTTCTCCATACTAGGAAGGTATAGGCCGGGGTACTGGTGGACACTCAGGACTTCCTTCACTGCCAGCATTAAGGAGGCCACTTTCTACCCTGGGTGTCAGTGGAGGCCATGGATGGAGCAGTGATGAGGCACTCTTACACTTCCAGCGAGGGAAGTATCAGCAAAGGCCTAGTGAGTAGTACAAATTCACTCACACCTGGCTGTAGGAAGGAGTCATTTCCCCCATGGTTTTCAAAAGAGGCTGAGTAGGGAACTTGGATTTCTACCACCACCTGGCAGTACCAAGGCAGTGATGCCCTCCTTCCCCTCTGGATGGAGTGGTGTCAGAAGAGGTCAGCTAAAACAGAATGTTTAAATAACGGCCATGTTCTCATAACATAACACTCAAATTATCTAGATTTTAATTGAAAATTACTCATCATACTGAGAAACAAAAGATCTCACCCTGAATGAAAAAAGACAACCAATAGTTGCTAACACTAATGACAGAAATGATAGAATTACCAGACAAAACTGTCAAAGTAGTCATCATAAAAATGCTTCAGTAATTATGAAATGCATGAAATAAACGAAAAATAGGAGATCTCAGCAGAGAAAAGAAACACATAAAGAAAAACAAAATGCTATGAAAAACAGAGGATCTCTCCATATTATGGCTTACAACATTAAGTGAATCTACAAAACTAAAACTTTTCATTAATAAAAGCCATAGCACTGAACGAAGTTAAACAGGCAAATAAGACTTTAAGTAAAGCTATTGCATTAGGAGAAAGGCCAGAACTCAGTTCTTTTTTACTTTTTCTTTGCAAATTGTTGTTGGTCATATCACTAAAGAAGAGTAATATAAATATATTTTATTTGCCTTTATATTTCAGAATTCCCTAGGCTATTTTATTAAAAGGTACTGTTTCCTAGGCTTTGTTGTGTTTCCCCTCCCTAGACCTTCTAAGCCAGAATTTCTTAGGGTATACCTCTGGAGCCTGTATTTTTAACAAGCAACCCTAGATAATTCTTATGCACAGTAAATTTGAAAGCCCCACTGTGACTGCCTCCAGCTAATGTCACTCTGCAGCACTACATTAATGAGCCTGTTGGATAGTAGATTTGGGGTAGCTTCCAAGGCGCTACACTGGTCCCTTGAGTATGGCAGCCAACTTTGCAGCAACATTTTAAGTTTTCCCCATCTCCTACAGGGAACTTCTCTAGCTGGCTGTGGCAAGCTCAGACATTTCTCACCAGTGTTGTGGCATCTGCTACCCTTGTCTGGCCTTGAATCCACCTCCCCCATCAGGAAGGTTTCCCGAATCAGGAAACATTTAAGCACTTGTAAAACTAAATCCCTGTACAGCCTAAGGGCAAACCAGGAAGAAAACAGATGAAGTGAGAAATAGGGAATTACTTTAACTTCCCAGAGAAAAGTTTGAAAGTTAAAAAGACAAGTGAAATATAATACATATATTTACTTGTTGATGACAGCGGTGCTCAGTGTTTTCACTGAGCATCTGTTCTATGATTTGCCCACTACTGGATGATGTAGACATAGAAGATGCCAAATAAAACCTGCACTAATAATTTTAATAATTCATATTTGAATAGTACTTTGAGAGCTTTTTAACCTTTGGACCTAAGTTATGTCATTCGATCCTCATTACATTCTTTTGGTTGGGAGGCTAAGAGTTGTGTTTTGTTTTGTTTTGTTTTGTTTTTTCCTCTCCATTTTAGCTCAAGTTGGTTCTCACCGAATAGATTTTGAATGTATTTAGGGAAAAAAACCTCACTAATAAACATGATTAGAGATTAGAGATTCTTATCCACAGTCCCACAACCTTTAAATCATACATGTAAGTACTGTATCAATACCATTAGATTTTTTAATATTCTTCAAAGTTGTCTACACTTCTTCCAGCTTTTCCAAATACTATTCTATTAGACTGCTTCCTGACAATCCTATTTATGTCTGTATCCTTAGCTCTAACATAGTGTCAATTAATGAATAAATGTAATATATTATTCCTGTGCTTAGGAGTTTCCTATCTTTTAGTGGAAATATGTTTCCATAAAAAAATGCAACAGAATACAGAGCAGTGTATAAACTAGCCATATAAATAAATTCATTAATATTTAAATATATTAAAAATTAAAAAGTCAATTGAGTAGCTGTGGTAGACAGAATTTCTATAATTGACCTCTAAATATGTCCTACTCTAATCCTTAGAACCCGGTGAAAATGGTGAGACATCACTCCCACGATTATGTTACGTGACCTTAAGAGAGAGATTATTATCCAGGTGGGTCTGATCTAATCACAGGTGGCATTAAAAGTAGACAACTTTCTCCAGCTGATGACAGAAGAGGGCATGAGAGAGATTTGGAGATTTGAAGCAGGAGAAGGAGTTGATGCATCGTTGCTGGCTTGAGGTGGACTAGGTGGACCGCTTGAGAAGGAATGCAGGCAGCCTTAGTTGTTGCCAGTTGATAGCCAGCAAGGAAATGGAGATCTCAGCCTAGAGCTGTACAGAAGTGAATCTGTTGAGAAGCTGAAATGAGTCTGGAAGCAGATAGTTTCTCAGAGTCTCCAGTTAAGAGGCCAAGCTGGCTGACATCTTGATATTGCCATGTGAGATCCTGAACATAGAATCCAGTCTAGTCTGTCCATACTTTTGACCTACAGAACTGTGACCCAAGAAATGGGTGTTGTTTTAAGCCATTAACTCCATTCGTGGAAAATGTGGTCATAGAAATCTATAATAGCAGTGGCTGGAGTTTTCAAGTAACTCTATAAACAAGTTTATAGAACTTGTTTTTTAGAGAATAAAATAAATGTTCACTGTAATAGTTTCCTGTGGCTGCTGTAACAAATTACCACAAACTTGGTGACTTAAAACAATACACACTGATTATCTTAGCAGTTCTGAAGTCAGAAGTCAAAATGGGGCACCTGGGTGGCTCAAATGGTTAAGCGTCTGCCTTCGGCTCATGTCATGATCCCAGGGTCCTGGGATCGAGTCCCGCATCGGGCTCCCTGCTCCTTGGGAGCCTGCTTCTCCCTCTGCTTCTCTCTCTCTCTCTTCTCTCTCATGAATAAATAAATAAATAAATAATCTTAAAAAAAAAAGTCAAAATGGATTTCACTGAGCTAAAGTAAAGCAGACCTATGTTTCTTTCTGAAAGCTTTAGGGGAGAATCTACTTCTTTGCCTTTTCCAGCTTCTAGAGGCCATTGCATTCTTTGGCCCTAGGGTCCCTTCCTCCCCTCTTCAAAGCCAGCAATGGCCTCTCAAGTCTTTCTCACATTTTATCATTCATACTCTGACATTTCTGCCTCCCTCTCCCACATTTAGAGCCCATGTGATCACTTGGGCCCACCTGGATAATACAGAATAATCTCTCCATCTCAAACCAGCTAATTAGCAACCTTAGTTGCTGTCTTAAGTATTCTTTGCTGTGTAATCTAATATATTCTCATAGGTTCCAGGGACTAGAATGTGGACATCTTTAGGAGGTCAATATTCTGCCTGCCATTAATATTTAGGAAAAAAACATAACATGCCGGTTAGGCAATGAATTGTGCAGAAACTATCCTTGGTAAAATATTAACTGCATTTTCACTTATGGGTTTGATGTTTACTTCTAAGTAGATTCTGGAAAAATAAATATTTGAAAAGATTTGAGTTTTGGTAGTTCATGAAATATTTGAATGCTTACATGTACAAAGTTCCATCATGCTGTGAAATGTCCTCTTTATTGAGAACTGAAGTGGGGGAATTTATAATAACAAATAATAAAAATCTTCAGTGCTTCAAAAATACTTTCCCAAGCCTTATTCCATTCATTTTTAATGACATCTGTGAAGTCTTGCTGACTCTCCTGACCTGTCTTCCTCTTCTTTTTCAGACTTTTTTTTTAAATTTTATTTATTTATTTGAGAGAGCGAGAGAGAGTGAGAGAGAGCATGAGAGGGGAGAGGGTCAGAAGGAGAAGCAGACTCCCCACTGAGTGGGGAACCCAATGTGGGACTCGATCCCGGGACTCCAGGATCACGACCTGAGCTGAAGGCAGTCGCTTAACCAACTGAGCCACCCAGGCGCCCTCTCAGAAAGATTTTAAAGACACTCCTATTATAGCATTCAAAGGAGTGTATTTTGATAATCCACTCAATATCTGTCTTTAAGTACAGGTGCATCTCTATATCAACAGTGCTTGGGTAGTACCTGGCACCTACCTATGCTAATCTATGTTTAGTGATAATGAATACATCTTGAATAAATAATTCCTAATAATTTATCTATATTGAAGAAATAAATAGTGACGGCTCAGGCCACTATTTCAGAGCATGTTCCTCTAATTGTTAATATCTGAACTGAATATATTTGGTGATCAAGATTTAGCTGAAGTTTGCAAACAAACTTCATCAAATAATACAACCTCTTCTATGATGATATTTGTGTCAAAAACTGAATTTGTTCAACTTAAGATAATGCTTAGCTAAATGATATATGTGTTACATGTTATAGCTTTATATTTTATGTTCATTAATATGCACATATAAATATCTACACATATGCACAAATGCATATAAGGCCATTTTAGCAAATACCACCAACATTTTTTTTAATTTGATTTTTTCTTTAAATTTTTTATTGTTATGTTAATCACCATACATTACATCATTAGTTTTGGATGTAGTGTTCCATGATTCATTGTTTGTGCATAACACCCAGTGCTCCACGCAGAACATGCCCTCCTTGATACCCATCACCAGGCTAACCCATCCTCCCACCCCCCTCCCCTCTAGAACCCTCAGTTTGTTTTTCAGAGTCCATCGTCTCTCATGGTTCGTCTCCCCCTCGATTTACCCCCCTTCATTCTTCCCCTCCTGCTATCTTCTTCTTTTTTTATTCTTAACATATATTGCATTAAAATTTTATTTTATTTTATTATGTTTTGTTAGCCACCATACAGTACATCATTAGTTTTTGATGTAGGGTCCCATGATTCATTGTTTGTGCATAACACCCAGTGCTCCATGCAATACGTGCCCTCCTTAATACCCATCACCTGGCTAACACGTCCTCCCCACCTAAAACCCTCTAAAACCCTCAGTTTGTTTCTCCAAGTCCATAGCCTCTCGTGGTTCATCTCCCCCTCCGATTGCCCCCCTTCATTTTTCCCTTCCTTCTCCTAATGTCCTCCATGCTATTCCTTCTGTTCCACAAATAAGGGAAATCTTATAATTGACTTTCTCTGCTTGACTTATTTCACTTAGCATAATCTCCTCCAGTCCCATCCGTGTTGATGTAAAAGTTGGGTATTCATCCTTTCTGTTGGCTGAGTAATATTCCCTTGTATATATGGACCACATCTTCTTTATCCATTCGTCTGTTGAAGGGCGTCTCGGCTCTTTCCACAGTTTGACTATTGTGGACATTGCTGCTATGAACATTGGGGTGCATGGCCCTTCTTTTCACTACATCTGTGTCTTTGGGGTAAATACCCAGTAGTGCAATTGCTGGGTCATAGGGTAGCTCTATTTTTAATTTTTTGAGGAAACTCCACGCTGTTTTCCAAAGTGGCTGTACCAACTTGCATTCCCACCAACAGTGTAAGAAGGTTCCGCTTTCTCCACAACCTCTCCAACATTTGTTGTTTCTTGCCTTGTCAATTTTTGCCATTCTAAGTGGTGTAAGGTGGTATCTCAGTGTGGTTTTGATTTGAATTTCCCTGATGGTAAATGATGATGAACATTTTTTCATGTGTCTGTTAGTCATTTGTATGTCTTCTTTTGAAAAATGTCTGTTCAGAGCACCTGGGTGGCTCAGTCGGTTAAGCGGCTGCCTTCGGCTCAGGTCATGATCCCAGGGTCCTGGGATGGAGCCCCACATCAGGCTCCCTACTCAGCAGAGAGCTTGCTTCTCCCTTTCCCTCTGCCTGTTGCTCTGCCTACTTGTGCTTTTTCTCTCTGTGTCAAATAAATAAACAAAATCTTTAAAAAAAAAGTCTGTTCATGTCTTCTGCCCATTTTTTGTCTTGATTATTTGTTTTTTGGGTGTTGAGTTTGAGAAGTCCTTTATAGATCTTGGATATCAGCCCTTTGTCTGTAGTGTCATTTGCAAATATCTTCTCCTATTCTGTGGGATACCTCCATGTTTTGTTCACTGTTTCCTTTGCTGTGCAGAAGCTTTTTATCTTGATGAAGTCCCAAAAGTTCATTTTCCCTTTTGTTTCACTTGCCTTTGGAGATGTATCTTGAAAGAAGTTGCTGTGGCCGATGTCGAAGAGGTTACTGCCTATGTTCTTCTCTAGGATTTTGATGGATTCCTGTCTCACATTTGAGGTATAGACTTAAAAATTATTTAATTTTTTATAGCAGCACAAGGGAATGTTTTTGACATGAATTTTACTGTTCTATATTCCTTTTAAAAAATCTCCACATGAGGACAGGGAAGTCTCCTTTTGTTTAATTACATCTTTTCTCATTTTTTTAAATAAAATATCTTTATTATTACCTATGTGTTCCATATTCCCTTTCCCTGCTCCCACAGGCTCCTGGCAGTTCAGATTTCCATAGGTTTATTTGCTCTATTACTTTTACAACACCCAGGTATCAGAGTATGCTTATGCAAGCTCTTTTATCTTTTCTACTTATTTTTTTCTTAAGTAGGCATTTTAATGCTTTATGATGGCAAAAACCAAGTTACTATCTTTATGTGATCTGATATGCAAGCAATCAGCTTCTTTCTCTCTCTCTCTCTCTCTTTTTTATTAAGATAAAAACAGTGGTGTGAATGAACCAGAGAAGGAAGGTTTAAATCCTACACAGAACTTTCTTTTTGCTACTTATGTGACCCTGCATAAACTCAATTGTCCTTCTTATTTTCAATACTCATACTTGTAAATTATGTAGAATTGCTCCCTTTTATGTTAGAAATGTTTTAAACACACAGGTATAGAGGATACTAGAATAAGTATCAATCTACTTACCACCCACTTAAGAAACAAGAACTTAGAAATATTAAAGATTCTTTAGAATCCTCCCCCAATCAATTCCCTTCCACTAATCCCCAGGAACAAGATTTATGTGCAGATCATTCCCATATGTATGTTTTTAATTGTACTACATGTGTATAAATTCTTAAACAATATATTGTTTGTTCTACATGTCATGGTTTATTTATTTTAATGTTATTACAATATGGAAGTAAGCATTTTTGTACATCACGTCTCCCTGTGAATATGTGCAAGAATTTTGAGCAGGAATATCATAAGGAATAGAATTGATGGATTTGTAGGGTATGCATGACTTGCAACTTTAGTCACATTTGCCAGGTTGTTCACATTTTTTGCAACGATTTATATTCCCACCACAGTATATGAGAACTGCCATTGTTCTACATGCTCACCAACACTTGGTTTAAAATGTAAAATGATATACATCAGTATTTTGTTTTTTAACAACTTGACATAATTACTGAAGTATTATTGACTTACAATAAACTGCATATTTTTAAAGCATACGATTTGATAAGTTTTGATACATATATGTATATAAATGTATATGTTTGTGTATATATATATATTTGTATATACACACATACACACACACACAAATACAGCTATGAAATAATCACCCTAAGATAATATTTATCACCCCAAACATTTCCTTATGCCACTCTGTAAGCCGTCTCTGCTCATTTCCCTGTGTCCCACCACTGTGCCCAGGCAACCACTGATCTGTTTTATGCCACTATAGTTTAGTTGGAATTTTCTAAAATTCTGTATAATGAAGTAATAGTATATGCATTTGGGGGGGCATGCCTGGCTTCTTTCACTCAGTTGGATTATTTGGAGTTTCATCTTTGTTGTAGTCTGAATATTCATCCTTTTTTATTGTGGAAAGATATTTCATTGTCTGGATAGACCACACGTTGTTTACACATTAACTATTGATAGAAGTTTGGGTTATTTCCTGGTTTTGGGTACTATAAATAAATTTGCTATAAATATTCATGTACAAATCTTTATATGGATCTATACTTTTATTTTTCTGTGGTAAATTATTAGAAATGAAATGGCTGAGTAATATGGCAGGTTTGTGTGTAATTTTATTTTCTGAAGGGATTTTACCATTTTTCAAACTCATCAAGAATGAATGAGAATTTTGAAGTTTCTTTATATATTCTAAGTATAATTTATCAAATATATGATTTACAGGTATTTTCTTTTAGTCTTTGGCTTGCTTTTTATTCACTTTACAATGATTTTCAGAGAGCAGAAACTTTTAATTTTAATGAAATCAAATTCTTTACCTCACTCTTTTATGGATCATATTTTTCATTTCATAGGTTTAAAAAATTTTTCTAATACAAAGTTACAGAGGTTTTTTTCAAATATTTTGCTATTGCAATCTTATAATTTTAGGGTTTACATTTAGTTCAGTGACCCATTTTAGATTAGATTTATATATGATGCAAGGAATAGCTCAAGGCTGTTGTTGTTCTTCTTGTTCTTTTTCTTCTTGTTCTTCTTCTCCTTCCTCTTCCTCTCCTTCCTCTTCTCCCTCCTCCTCCTCCCCCTTCCCCTCCTCCTGCTCTTCTTCTTCTTCTTCTTCTTCTTCTTCCTTTTCCTCTTCTTTGTATAAACATCTAGAGGCTGCAATACTATTGTTGAGCAGATTCTTTTTGCCACTGAATTACCTTTGCACATTTACCAAAAATCGTGTCCATGTATGTGGGTCAATTTCTGGACTCTCTTTTTAGTTTAATAGTCCTATTTATCTATTTATTTGTTGCTAGTGCTTAGACAATTGATTTATGCATACAGTAACCTTGCAGAACTCATGTTTTAGTTTTAATAGCTTTTTTTGGTAGAATATATTGAACCCTATAGACACATGTCAGTGAATAAAGACAGATTTTATTTCTTTTACAAAGGAATTGTTTTTCACTACTTTCTCCTACACTAGCCAGAATTTATATTACACCATTGACTAGAAGAGTGTACATCCTTGTCTTGTATCTAATCTTGGGGCAAAGTATTCAGTCTCTCATCATTTGGTTTGATATTAGCTGTAAGTTTTTCATAGACTCTCTTTATAAGGTTGTGTTTGTTATCTTCTGTGTCAGGGTCATTAAGACTACTCTGAGGATTAGTGATTTGCTTGTCATTATACTCACTATTACAGATTATCACAGTATAAGGATATCGGCAAAATCATCAGAGGGAAAAAGCACATAGGGCAAAGTCTGAAGGAAACCATGCATAAGCTTCTGGGGGTCCTCTACCAGTAGACTTGTGTAGGACACATTTAATTGCTCTAGCAATGGATTGTGACAACACATACAAAGTGCTGTTTACTGGACACTTGCCTGAGTCTAGATGTCCAGAGTTTTTATTGGGGTTTGACCATACAGGCACATAATGTCTGCATTACTGATCATAGTTACTGAAATTCCAGACCCCTAGAAGGAAAGCAGATGTTCACATAAATCATTGTTTGCTTAAATTATCTAGACTAGCTAGTATAGTATGGTTCAAAGCCATAAACATTCAAAACTTTCTTATCAGTTAGAACATCCCAAGAGCTCATTCTGAGGACTTGGCCAATGACCATTCATGAAAAGTGGGAACGTGTAAGGTTTGAACAACTCAGGCCTGCTGAGTTAACTCCTTCCTACACACTTTCTAAGTGTGCAGAAAGTTTTCATCGGGGACTATGTTGGATTTTGTTAAAAACTTTTTCTGCATATTTTTGAGATTATTCTATGTTTATTCTACTTAGGCTATAAATATGGTTAAATACATTGATTGATTTTGAAATACTAAACAAACTTTGCATCCGTAGCATAAACTCACTTGTTCATTATGTATTTTAGTTTATATATGTTCTTGGATATGATTTAATACAATTTTGGTAATTTTCTGTTTATTCTATGAATGATTGAGAGGGGTATTGAAATACCCAGCTATAGTTGTGGGTTTATCTATTTCTCCTTGTGGTTCCATCATTATTTGCTCTATTTATTTGGAAGCTCTCTTACAGATGTTTATTTAGACTTATTATTTCCTCTTGACAAATTTACCTATATAATCTATGTACCTGGTAATATAATTTTTGTATAATCTAATTTGTCTGATATTAATATAGTTACACCTGCTTTCTCTTGATTTGTGCCAGCATACCTTTTCCTTAGCTTTTACTTTTAATTTATTATGTCTTTACATATGAAGTGTGTTTCTTATAGGAAACATATAGTTGGGTTCTGCTTCTTCTTCCAGTATGATAATTTCTGCCTTTTATTTGGGATATTTAGGCCATTTGCATTTAATGTGATAATTTACATTGTTACATCTAAATCAATCAACCAATACTTGTTTATTCTTTGCACCATCTGTTATTTTTTCCCATGTCCTCATTTTCTGCTTACTTTTCAATTATTTATTTTTTATTTATTTTTTAAGATTATTTATTTATTTATTTGACGGAGAGAGACACAGTGAGAGAGGGAACACAAGAAGGGGGGGTGAGAGAGGGAGAAGCAGGCTCCCCGTGGAGCAGGAAGCCTGATGTGGGCCTCAATCCCAGGACCCTGGGATCATGACCTGAGCTGAAGGTAGACACTTAACAACTGAGCCACCTGGGCGCCCCTCAATTATTTATTTATAATTTCGTTTTCTCCCCTCCATTTTCTTAGATACTTTATGCCTTTTAGAGATTGTTTTGGGGTTTATAGAATATGTATTTAACTTATTACCCTCTAATTCCAAGTGATATTAGACCACACTTCCGAGCAGGGCTCATTCTAGTGCTACTAATTCCCCATTATTAAGGTAAGATCCATTTGTATAATCACCTAATGTCCCATGAATCATAGATTTTCCATTCTAGCTGGTGGGAGCAAGCACTATTCATAGCTGTGTTAAGTGTTGGGTATTATTACCTACAGTCCTTGTGGATGCTTCTTCCTGAGTCTCAGATATTTTTGTTACATGCATGCACTGATCAGCTCTCAGCTGAATGGATAAGGCGGACTCTGCAGGTATTTGGAAATCTCTGCATGCAGCTTTCTCCTATCTAGGAAGCCCAGCCACATTGGTCTTCCTAGAATCCCAGGAAGTCTGCCATGCTTCTCCTGGTATATTAGTTCCCATTGCTACCATAGCAAATCATCACAAACTTAGTGGCTTAAACCAATATAAATTTGTGATCTTACAGTCCCGTAGGTTAAAAGTCCAACATGGGTCTTACTGTGCTAAAACCAAGGAGTAAGCAGGGCTGAGTTCCTTTCAGGATGCTCCAGGGGAGAATCCATATCCTTGAGTTTTCCAGCTTCTAGAGAATGCCCAAATCCCTTGAATTGTGCCCATTCCTTTAAAGCAAACAAAATTCCATCTCTCTAACCATTTTCCCATAATTATGTCTCCTTCTAACTCTGAACTGAACTGGGAAATTTTATCTGATTTTAAGGACTCATGTGATTAGTTTGGGCTCATACAGATAATCCTGGATAATCTCTCCCATATCGCAGTTATTAATTTAATCAACACCTACAAAATCCTTTCTTCATGTAAGGTAATATATTCAGTTTCAAAAGAATCAGAAGTGGAAATCTTTGTAGGCTCATTATTTTACCACTATATCCAGGTTCCTCATCACTGCAATAAGACCTAAAAACTTCCTCAAGTCAATGACCTGGACAATTAGAGGGAGTATCTCTGTTGCTGTCTCTCATCCTAAGGATTCAGAGTCCTTCATTGGTTCGTATTTAATATCTTTTAAATTGTGATTTCCTATATTTGTCTGTTCTGTTTTGTTTTATCTTAGTTGTCATATGGATAAGAGTAAATCCAATATTTGTTACTCTATCTTGGCTAAATGCAAAAATCCCTAGTACCTCATTGTTTTAAATTCAATTCCCTTGATTTCTCCTAAAATTGGGCATATTTTAATTTCTCTTTTTCTTTTGTTCCTTTGCTTTGGCTATTCAGATTTTCTTGTCTTTGAATTGTCTCTTCATTTACTATTATGATTTTTCTACTGAGGAGTATGTCTTTTTTCCTATCATTTTTTTTAAGATTTTATTTATTTATTTTAGAGAGAGAGATTGAGAGAGATCGAGTGTGGGGAGGAGCAAAGGGAGAGGGAGAGAGAGAACCTCTAGGAGACTCTGCACAGAGCGTGGAGCCAGACTCAGGGCTTGATCCCAGGACCCTGAAATTATGACCTGAGCCAAAATCAAGAGTCAGATGCTCAACTAACTAAACCACCCAGACACCCCTTTTCCTATTGTCTTATAGAAATTATTTATAAGTTCTGGATAATAATTTTTTATCAGTTGTATGCAATATAAATATTTTCTTCCATATTGTGGTTTATTGTAGTCTCATTTGTTTATGGAAATTTTTTTTATTCAGAGAAAGGTTTATTATTATTATAAACATATTTATCATGTTTTTAGGATTTGTGTTTTTTTTTTCCTGTCATGCAGTTGCAGAAATATTCTACCACATATTTCTTCTAAAAAAATTAAAGTTACTTTTATTCCACATTAGGTCTTTAATCATCTGAAATTTATTTCTGTGTATAGTATGAAGCAAAGGTCCCCATTATTTTTTATATGAATAACAAATTACATCATTTATTGACTAATCCATTCTTTTCATAATGATTTATGAATCCTGTTGCCATTTCCTTCTTTGGTGATGAATTCTTGGTTGTCTGAAAAATATCTTTGATATCACCTTCATTTTTTTAAGGGAATACTTCCATTAGGTAAAGAATTATATTTGAGCAGGTATTTTCTTTTAGCTGTTAAAGATACTCTATTATCTTCTGATTTTCATTGTTTTTTTAAAGATTTTATTTATTTATTTTGAGAGAGAGAGAGAGAGAGAGAGTGTGTGTGTGTGTGTGTGTGTGTGGGGCGGTGGGGGAGAGGCAGATGGAGAGGGAGAGAATTTCAAGCAGACTCTGTGCTGAGCATGGAGCCATGCATGGAGCTCAGGGCTTAGTCTTATGACCCTGAGATCATGATCAGAGCTGAAAGCAAGAGTCAGTTGCTTGACTGACTGAGGCACCCAGGCACCCTAGGATTTTCATTGTTTTTATTTTAAGATGAAATGATGAAAACAATGATTTTCATTTTCTTCTCTTCAGCTGCTTTCAGATTTTATTTTTGTATTTATTTTTCAGAGTTCTACTATGATATATCTAGGTGTGATTTTCTTTTTATCTATCCTGATTAATTAAGGTTCACTACTCACATATTTGGCTTGATATATCTTTTGTCAGTTTTGGGAAATTCATGACTTATAACCTATTCTCTCTTTAAAACTTCAAATACATGAACCTCTTCCCCATATCAAATATATCTTATGATCTTTTCCATGTTTTCCATAATTTTGTCTCTCCATGCTTCTTTCCAGATATTTCTATTGTCCTATCTTCCACTTCCCAAATTCTTTCTTCATCTAGGCCTAATATGATATTAAATCCATACATTGAACTTTATTATATTTTAAGTAATGCATAAAATAGAATTTCTGAGCAATTCTTTTTATACTTTCCACTTACATCCAATTTAATTTATTAAACATTAATTACATATGAATCATTTTATAGTTCTGAATTAAAAAAAAAAAACACTAAACTTCTTGTACCTTTCCATTTTTATTGTCTCCTGATTTTCACTCAATTCTTGTCTACTCTAATAGAGTACCAGAAATTGTGGAAGAAAATTAAAGAGCTACTTTGAGGCTCTGGATGGTGTTAAATTTCCTCATATATGATTTGCTTTTCTTTCTGGAAGATAGCTTATACCATTCAGTAATTGAACTGACTTACAGCTGGACTTCAAATGCAACTTTCAATTATGCAAGCAGATGGTAAAATATGCCCCCCAAAAGTCAGAGTTTAAATAAGTATGCAAAGGAAAGATACACCTATTTTGGGCAGAATTATCTAGAACAATTTCATGAAAGAGGTAGGATTTGAACGGGATCTGTATGTATGAATATTTGGGAGTTTAACATATATAGCTTAGAGCAATAGAGTGAACAAGGGGAGAAGAGATAAGGAGTCAGAAAATGGCCTTTTAAGAAAACACTTTTGAAGTTGATCTAATGCATTCAAAACATACAGAAATATGTGTTTTATCATCATTCCCCTTTTTTCTGTAGATAAGCAGAGATTGTTCTTGGGAACAGATGCACTTTGTCATCATCAAGTGAGAAATAAGAAATACTGGTTTTCTGATTGTTCTCTTTCTATGCCAAATTTTTATAATGTTGCCATTGATAATTTAAAGAATATTGCTATGATTCTGTGAGGCATTATCTCACAGAGTGAATATTTTCTCTTCTTTCAACAATGTACATGTGAATTTAAACATTAACTATTTTAATTATATCAAAGTTTTATCTCAAAAACTGATAATAGTTTTTTTTAATTTTTAGTTTTTAAAAAATCTTCAGAACATGTTGAATAAAATAACATTGGGTAGCTTTTTTTTCATAGCTCAGCATCTTATCAGTAAAATGGAAATTTAGTGATTCATGTATCTATTCACTCAACAAATATTAACCAAGTACCTTTGTGCACCAGATATTTTGCTAGTTACATAATAGTACTTTCATTGCAGGGTTATTGTGAGAAATAAAGCAAATAGTTATGTATACCACTTGCCTCAGTGACTGGCATTAAAGGCTTAATAAAATGTTCACAATTCGGGTGCCTGGGTAGCTCAGTCAGTTAAGCATCATCAGAGTCTTGATTTCAGGTCAGGTCATCATCTCAGGGTCCTGAGATAGAGCCCCATGTTGGGCTCTACTCTGAGCATGGAGCCTGCTTCAAAGTCTCTCTCCCTCTGCCCCCTCCCTGCTCATGCATGTGTTCTCTTTCTCTCTAAAAAACAAAAACAAATAATTAAAAATAAATGTTCACAGTTATTGCTAGCCATTTTTCTATGTAGGGATTTGTTTGATGATTTATTTGTTAAAGTTCATGGAAAGTCAGTGAAGGAAAATAAAGATGTTTTCTGTGTTGATCTTCTTGAAGAATTTAGGAGTATTAATTTACCAATCACAACCCTCTATACCAAATGCTTGCCACATATATATGCCCACACACATATTTTATTTTCTCACTCTGTCTCCATCTCACTGTCTCTTTTTTCTGAATGCTTAAAATGGCAAATATATCATAAACTTTGCCATAATAAACAGTGCTTTGTAGGAAATATCTCTCATTTTCTGCTTAAATATGAAGAAGCATTTACCAATAGATAAAACTATGGAAGTTTAATTTACTTGATCTCTTGTTTTTTAAGGTGATACCTCTCATTTCAATTCTATGTTTGCCACACATTGTCTTATTATCCCAGATTAGCTTTTGATATAAGGCTATGCCAAATCTGGAAATTTATACTTAAGATATTTTTGTGTACTTTATCCTCCCCCTTCTAAGTTTCTCATTCTTATTTACCCAAAAAGATTACTTTAATTTCATTTCAGAGATATTTCTTTTATTTTCAAACTTGCAAAAAATTTCAGACAATGCTGAAAAAAAAAGGCTTGGTAAGATATTGGAATGCCCTCCTAATTTGTTTCCTTGGAAAACCAGGGTATCCTTAACAGTAGGAAAGGTTTATTGCACTATTTCTGGGATGGTCTCCTGAAGATAAAATAACAGAAAATAAAGTATAAAACTTTATTTAAAATTCCCTATCCTTGACATAAGTTATCTTATATCACTCTACATTTTATTTCTAGGAGTTGATGTCCTTTCTATTTTACTTTTGAGATACCTGTGGCTCAGAGTTAATCAAGGATTTATACGTATTTTAAATAAAATATTTACTGATTTTCTACTACATGAGAAAAGTCACCCAATGTTATTTTATTCAATTTCTACTACATGATAATATGCTCTGTGGGAGAAATAAGGATCCATACATGGTCCTTGCCCTCTGGGAACTCAGAACCTCAAGAAAATGTGTTGGCTATTACTTTGTTTCTCAGTGCCAATTCTATCCTTCTATGCTTTCTTTGTGATGCTTTCACTGAGCTATGAAACCACCATGTTCCTACTTTGCCTGTTGCCACCTGATAGTTCTGCTAATAAGGAGTGCTAGAAAAATATTAGAGGGTGAGTTCCATAATGTGCTGTTTTCTGTTCCTGTCCACAAATCCCAGCAATGTCTCTTTATTCTAGCAGTGAGTGGCAGTTGATAACCATTTTCAGTTTTTCCACTTCCCTCCAGAACCAGCCTCACCGTGCTCCCTGAGAAATAGTGCCCCTCCTCAAAGGTCTGAGCACCAGCTCCACTGTTTTCTCTGAGATGCTGAGGTCCCAGTACAGCAGGGCAGTGTCCTCTTAAAGAAGTCTGGGCCCCAGCTGAGGGAGCTTCCTCCAAGACAGTTTAAAAACACTTACCTGGGCTCCTGGGTGGCCCTGTCAGATCAAACCTTGCATCAGGCTTCGTGCTCGTGACAGAGCCTTCTTCTCCCTCTCCTCCCCACTTGTGCTGTCTCTCACCATCTCTGTCTCTCTCTCTCTCATAAATAAATAAATAATATTATAAATAAATAAATAAATAAATAAATAAATAAATAAATAAATATACTTACCTCCTGCCTTTTGGGATCCTGGGTGGCCTGTTCACTGAGCATGCGACTCTTGATTTCAGCTCGTCATGATCTTGGGGGGCATGAGTTTGAGCCCTGTGTGGGGCCCTGTGCTCAGCAAGGAGTCTGCTTGAGATTCTCTCCCTCTGCTCCTCCCCCTGCTCACATTCTGTCTCTCCCACTCAAATAAATAAAGTAAAATAATTAAAAATAAAAATAAAAACACCTCTTCCCTTTTTTTAACCTCATCTACAGAGATGTTAGCTGCTTCTTGTAGGAAATAGCTCTTTATTATCTCATTGTTTCTTGTTTTGCCTTTTCAGTCTTCTAAATATTTATGTAACCAAATGTATCATATTTTTATTAAAACATTTGGTATGTTTTACATTTTCTTGACTGGACCCTGATGAGTAAAGAGCCACTGTTACTAATATAAAATGATTCTAATGTAAAGTAATCAAATAATAGGTGATATATAATATTGATTATAACATACAATGGAAATAAGAGAAAGATAAGTTTATGCCTCTTCAATAGTCGAGGAAAGGCCTATAAGAAGACTTTAGATTTGGAGGCACCTGGCTGTTTCAGTTAGTATAGCATGTAACTCTTGATTTTGTGGTTGTAAGTTCAAGTCCCATGTTGGGTGTAGAGATTAGTTAAAAATAAAATATTTAAAAATAATTAATTAATTAATAAAAAAGAAGACTTTCGATTTGAATTAGGTTTCATGCATAGAAAAGAAATGGGTTAAGCAGATATGAAGTCTGTGGTATGCAAAGGACTTTCAGAAGAAGCAAGGAAAATATACGACTCTTTACAACTGGTATTATGTGCCCCAGTATGATTGGATGTGAAGGTTATGAGAAATTATTAGATAAGATTTTAGAAAGTATTTTACTGCTAATTCGTTGATCTTAATGTTAGGCTAAGTAATTTGGACTATCTTGTATTTAGAGGAAGGTCATGCATGCTTCTTGGACAGAGTCACATATCTTAGTCTATTATTTAGAATGTTTCTCCATCAACATTCATTGACATTGAAGAGCTGGACTTCAGGAGTTTTTAGGAGAGTGTTACAATAGCCCAGGGGCCAGATGATGGCTTTCAGAAGAAGTTACAAACTTAGTATAAGCAGAGCTGGTAACATAAAAATAACAATACTAATCAAGCTGACTAAACTTTTGATATAAATTTGAGTAAAAATCTTTTGGAAAAAGCATTTCAGTACTTTGAAATAACAAAGGAAAGGTGGTATCTTTAATTAATATGATATGTAATTCAAAGATCTTTTTTGTTGTTTTGTAAGTTCCAATCTGTTTTCTTTAGCTAATAATTTTCTTTTTCTGGACAGTGAACGTTGTCTTTATTTTTATTTTATTTTTTTGTTATACTTTAGCTGGAAACTTCAAGCCAATAATTTTGAACTCATAATGGGATATTTAAAATAACATTAATCAACATAAAAGTCACATTTTTAGGAAACAGCTGCAATGAGGGCTCAAAATATTCAAGTAGAGCCAAAGGTGAGGTATCTTCTACTTCCTGCATTGACTTGGTGTCTTGCCTTAAGCAAATAGTTTTGTGCCTTATATCCTGTGTATAGTAATGTCTATATCCTCGCTTCTATTTCTTTAAAAGTTTGGGGAACTAAGTGATGCCTATAGGAATATCTCTACTCTCTATAAGAAATGTCTTTTTTTTCCTTCTTAGGAAGTAAGGAGTAATCAATAAAATTATAGTGTCTAGTGTCCTTAAAGTAGGTTGATTCATATTAGGTCATCTTTGCACAAACTTCTCCAAAAATAGAAAGGAAAAGCAAAACAAACAAAACACTTGTCCCACAACAAAGGTTGTTTTTTTGTTTCTTTCACAAGGAAATATGATCCAGCACAGCTGAATTATTTTTAAGGTGTGGAGGAATTTTGTCTTTGTTGCATTCCTGTCATGAAGTGACAATCTCCAGATGGAAGGAACCCAAAGCCTACTTAGAGCTATCACCTAGCATCCACCTCTTCTCCCCATTATATTCCTTCCAGCTGGTCAACAAGACTTTGCTTGCAACCTTCTAGTTAAGAAAAGTCTGAGTTTCCTCTCAAGGTCTCCCATTCTGTCTTTAAGGACAAAAGAAAGTTGTTTCTAAAACAACATATTTGAATCCTCTAAGTTTCCACTTTTTCTTGGTGACTCTATCCTTCGCAGTTGGGAAAAAAATGTAATTTCTCTTCTATATGAGGGCTTTCAAGTCTTTAAAAACACAATTTGCATCTTCCTTTCCACTGCACTCACCAGTAACCATTATACACCTGGTCTTTTTTCTTAACTTTGATAACTGTCCTTCAACAAAGACCATGTAATGTTTTCCATGAATCTCTTACTGTTTGCTATAAGATACAGGTGTCGTACAGATGGACTGTGTCTTTTATTCTGGCATGGAACATATGTTGAAAGCACTCTTGGCATAGAGGTATACTCAAAAATTTATTGCACAGTAAAATATATATTAAAAAGAAATTCACCTACCCATAGATGACCTTAATAAGACTCTGCTCCTTGCCATGAAATTTCCAAACTCCCATGTCCTTCACTTCCTTAATAATGGTAAAAATTTTTGGACCTCATTGCATTTGCAACATGTGTACACTGCATAGCTTCCATAATGATTGTTTCTCCTATCCCATATAGCCTCATTTAGGTATACTGCTTCTCATTCTTTTGAGGTCTGTGCCCACCTGTGGTCCCGGAAATTATTCAGGATACTTGGGTACCTGTGCACTCCTCTGTTATTGTGAAATACCACAAAATCTTGTCATAAGTGGAATGCATGTAGATTTCATAAATTATGAAAGATAACTCATAGTACCTTTCTCTTACTGCTAACCCTGCTACCAACATTGGATCCTCTATCCTCCCTCCACCTACACACACCATCTCCCCATCAGTCCCATGGATTTTTGCTATTGAAAAAATTACATCTCTTCCTTATCCTGGAGGCTTTTTTTTTTTTTTTTGCACATGACCCTGAGGCAGAGACAGCCATCAGTCAAAATCTTCAACCTTACTCCTTCCATGGTGGCTGGTTATTTGGCTCCTGGCAATACTCCATATCCAGCCTGCCAGATAATTACGTTGTGTTCTCATAACTAACTCAGTGCTTACTAATGAGATGAGAGTAGATGTTATATGTGCCACCTCCTCTTCTTGATCATAAAAGTCCCTTTAAGCATTCCCCCCTGCTTTTCCCCTCCCTTTGGCAGAATGATAATGATTTGATTTAAGAGGTTAGAAGTCACATACTAAAGCAGCAAAGCTTCAATTTGGGTCATAAATAATTAGGCAGAGCAGTGTTTCCTCTTCTTCCAGACCCTTAACAGCCACCCTGAACTAGTCTAAAAGAAGGGGGAGAGAGTTCTATTGCAGTAAAATCATTAGACTTGTGCTAGAGCATGATAACTTCTTTTTTTTTAAAAGCTTTTATTTTTTAAGATTTTATTTATTTATTTGAGAGAGACAGAATAGAGAGCACAAGAGGGAAGAGGGTCAGAGGGAGAAGCAGACTCCCCGCCGAGCAGGGAGCCCGATGTGGGACTCGATCCTGGGACTCCAGGATCATGACCTGAGCCGAAGGCAGTTGCTTAACCAACTGAGCCACCCAGGTGCCCGAGCATAACTTCTAATGACAATGCCAATCTTGAGTGGTAGTCCTTCTGGGTCATACTTCTATCAATACATATCACCATAGGAAAACTACCTATAATGTGAAACTATAACATTTCACAGTTATCTAATTGGATCCTCATAACATGCTTGAGAAGTAATTATGGACTGTTGATTTGAAGGGAGCCTTGACTTTAGTTGTTTTAAAGTTTTAAACTGCTGAATCCTTTCTTCAAATGACACATCGAGTCCTATACAGAGGATGGCTAAAGGTAAAACAATAATGGTTGAAGCAGTGTAAGGGTAAGGAGGTTGTCAATGGAATGGTCCAAAATAGGTCAACAAGGTTGTTTTCTTCAATATTCCCCACAGTTTTCCTTGGGGCACTTTCCTACACCCTTAGGCCTCCAAAGAAAAATGTGCATGGCACACTTACAGATGAGCTAACAGAAGCTGTGAGACTCGGTTTTATGAGGCAAACTGAATTGATTTTGTATCACACTTGAATTGTTCTGCCTTTGTGCTATTACCTATGCTTTCCCTATGCCTGGAATGCCTCCCTTAGTCTCTTCTTTTTAAAATCCAAACCAGGGCGCCTGGGTGGCTCAGTCATTAAGTGTCTACCTTCGGCTCAGGTCATGATCCCAGGGTCCTGAGATCGAGCCCCACACCGGGCTCCTAGCTCTGTGGGAAGCCTGCTTCTCCCTCTCCCACTCCCCCTGCTTGTGTTCCCTCTCTCGCTGTATCTATCTCTGTCAAATGAATAAATAAAATCTTTAGAAAAATAAAAAATAAAATCCGAACCATATATTAAAGGTCAGAGCCAGGAAGCTTATAATTGTTTCTGTGGTGTTATAACAAGTTACCATAAATTTAGATACTTAATGCAATGAAAAATTTTAGTATCACAGTTCTGTAGGTCCGAAGTCTTGGTGGGCTCAGCTGGGTCCCCTGCTCCTGGTTTCACAAGGCCAAAATCAAGGTGTTGGCAGGGCTGTGTTTAGCACCAGAGTCGCTGGGGAGGAATGCACTTCTAAAATCATTCAAGTTGTAAGTAGAATTCATTTTCTTGAGGTTGTAGGACTAAGGTTTCCATTTCCTTGCTGGCTATTAGGTGCTGATTTTTGCTCCTAGAAGCACCCACATTCATGACTTTCATGGCTGGCTGAGTCTCTCACAGTTCACATCTCTTTGACTTCCCCCCTAGCTGCGTATCTCTGACTTCCTCTCCTACCCTCAGCTGGGAGAAAGCTCTACTTTTAAGAGCTCATGTGTGTATATTCGGTCCACCCAAATAACCCAAAATAATCTCCCTAATTAAATGTCAATTGACTGGCAACCTTAATTACATCTGTGGAGTCCTTTTTGTTCATATAATGTGTCATTTTTTATAGGCATGATAAGGGAGGTGGTGGTTATTGGCCAAAATTCTGCCTATCACAGAGCCTTTCCTGAAAACTATCCAGGGTGAACTCACCTGCCTTAGAAACTGCAAATTTCTCCATTAGTACCTCTCATAATGCACTTATCTTAATCCATCTATGTTAAGGTCATTTATATAATTGCCTTAACTTTTCTTATTAAATTGTGAGACCACTCGGACGGTGGTTACTTGATTTGCACTCCCTTAGTGTCTGTCTAATAGGGCTGGCACACTCAGGAAATTTCATGAATTGAGTGGAATTGCCCAAGTCACAAAGTAAAGGCAGATGGGACTAGAACCAGAGCTAGAACAAGACTCTTGGTCTAGCATTTTCTCTTCAATAATAAACTGTCTTGGGGCTCCTGGGTGGCTCAGTTGTTAAGTGTCTGCCTTCGGCTCAGGTCATGATCCCAGGGTCCTTGGATTGAGCCCCACATTGGGCTCCCTGCTCAGCGGGGAGCCTGCTTCTCTCTGTCCCTCTGCTGCTCCCCTGCTTGTACTCTCCTAATCTGTCAAATAAATAAATAAAAATTCTTTAAAAAATATTAATAGTAAACTGTCTCTCAAACTTGGTTGTGTCTTGATCCTTTATTTTAAACTTGGCTGCATAAACACAATGTTTTGGCTGCATGTACAAGTGTTAAGCATGGTGCCATGAAGTTTCCTTTGATAGGTGAAGAGAGATCATGAGAGGAACATAAGAGGAAACATGAGTATGTCACACTTCTTTTTGCAAGCCCCCAACCTTCATTCCCTTCCTAAGAATTAGGCATCATTTACAGACATGAATGTTTTTATTACATTTTAAGGAAACATCTTTTTTTTTCAGCGAAAGAAGAATAGGCAGATTTGTGATGGCCTTTTAAAATCTTGATTTGTCTGTAATCAGCTGAGCAACTGGTGCTCTCTCCTATTGAATGGTTCAGTGAACAGTCACACTCAAGTCCCAACAAATCCCAGTGTGTTTCTTACCAACCTGCCTTTAGCCTAAAGAATTTTTTTTCTTTTCCTTTTTAGTTGCTGTCTTGTTGATATCCTTTTTGTACATTCTAGAGGAGAATTTCTTATTTTGGTGGAGTGATCTTGCTCCCATGTGTGACTGACTCTGTAAACCTTTCAAAACGTAACATGTTAGTCTCATGGGACTGAATAAGAGCAGTAGAGGGGTGGACAGAAGTGAAAACCATAGGTTTAATATCTACTATCTTTCCACAGTAGAGATAGCAGCAATCTGCTATCATAACCTTGACCTGGAATCAGAAGTGAACTCAAGCATTGGCTCTGCAGCCCTCCTCCTTGCTGACCTTTAATAAATTACATACCCTATCAGACTCAGTTACCCCAGTCAGAGAGGGAAAAATACCTGCCTTACTCATTTGGGCTTGTTTTGAAAATGAAACGAATGTACATTGTGAATTATAAAAAAAAATACATATTACTACCAAGAGTAATAACCCAATCCATTTTAAGTGTATACAAATATACAGGCTTGATCATCACCACTATCATCATCCTATGCCTCTTTTCCCAGAGAAGACTGAAGAAAATGTAGGCTCCAAGCCTCTCTTGAGGTCAAACAGCAGGTTAGACAAAGCCTGAAGGTTAGAATTCAACAAGCCACAATTCCCATTAGATTCGTGAATTCCCTGCTGGAGCCAGACTGTTTCTCTACCAAATTACTGCCAATAGAACACGATGTGCATCTTAATTGTAGTTTCTACATCTTCTCAGGATTGAGTGGAAAGCTTTTTTACTTACTTTTCCAAGAATAATCTTAATTTTTAAAATACGCTCATTTTCATCCCATCTTCAGATTTTAACTCTCGCCATCCCCAGCGTTCAAGTCTCCTGATCAGTGCGTTGATGAAGGCCCCGTGTTTGCTCTGAGTATGATTTCTAGCAGCTGCCACATTTTTATTTACTCACTCAGTGATGGGAATAAGGACACAATTTTGATGTCTATTACCTTAATCAGGGACAGGTGTTAAACTAGAGCAAGCCAACTCTGAAACTATTCAACACCAAAGAAACCCACATTTAAAAAATCTATAATGATCAGACTTATTTATATGATATTCTTTGCTAAAGGATAGCACCTTGTTCTTTATAAACAAATAAAAACTACCTGCAAGGATTTGCTTCAAAATAATTCCTCTGGCCAAATGAGAATAAGACAAATGGAAAGTGGGCGACAGGTAAAACATGGTTGTCCAGGAGTTGATAATAGATGAAGCTGGATTTTCTGTTTACCTTTTTACATTTAAAAATGTCCATAATAGATACTAAATAAATCCACTTTATAATAAAAGTTAAAGGTACCCACAAAAGTTCATTGATAATATTATGGGGTATAAATACTTGATCTTAAAAATGCCCGTGCCCATTTATCACCAGGGAAATGCTTTTAGCAGTTTAAAATTGCATCCAGATGGAAGAGCCACCTAACTTTTGCTAGATTTAATAAAGGATAAAGATCTTCTATACAATTAAAAACTTAAAGGTTGGCATCTAGTCCTACACCTAGCTCTTTCAGCTCAGGAATCTCTTTGATCTATGACCTCCCTTTGTCCTCTATCTGGGTATGAATATAATTTCCCACTTCTAAAGCCTACCTTCACAGGGGTTATTATGTGCTATTTGGAGGTTTTATTGCTCAAAAAGGATCATATAATTTGAGCTTCTAATGGATCAAGATGCCTTGGGATTAGTTTCTGCGTTTAAAATTTAATAACATTTTAATTTTAATACTATATTTCTTCTTTCACGGGGGGAATGAGTTCGAAAAACATATTTAAGAAGCTGTATTTTCTTTATTAAAGATGTTGTTGAGAATTTTGGCAGGTGTTATTTTCATATAGAGTCACATTGATCTATTTTTCTGTGCCCTTCTCTCTAACTTTCACATCAATTCTTTTGCAAGATGTTTGATGACAATCAACTGTTCTATGTATGCTGTAATAAATTCTCAAATAAAAGAATAAGCAGAATTGGAAGTATCACTCTTCAGAATAAATATGAAATGTCAGTGCTTAACAGTCTTGACAGGATACATAAAATGTCTCGGGAGATGGTGTCCCCAGAAGGAAAGCTCAAATTTGATTATCACATAATGTGCTATACAAGATGACAGCCAGATATTTTATATAACCATATCAGTGAGATAGTGACCACCACAAAGAGACACAGATTAATTATCAAATTGGTATTAATATCAACTTTTCTGCCTGAAGTTTTTCCAGAAAGAAAATGTTAAAAAAAAATAAATAAAAGTTTATAATAAGAGATTTTATTTTATGTGAGAAATCTCACATACATAATCTCTTCCCTTTCATACAAAAAGGTATAATAACCATATATTGTGGCAGACAAATGATGGTCTGTTATATTGTTAATTTTGAAATTTCCAAAGAATAAAAATTATCCAGAATACTTGAGGCTGAGTCACCACATAATTCAAATGACTTTATACACTATAAACTCATGATTTGCATCATAAAGATCAAGTACAACATTTAATACCTCAAAGAATCTATACCTACTAGAAGCAGATGGTCAAGCAATGGCCTAACCCAGCTATAGAAACTGATCCTGGCACCAAAAGGAGGACGTGCCTAGTGTTGAAATAATATTGTAAAACTAGATAAAAAACATTTTCGTCAAATTTATGAGAATGCTGGGCTCAAAATTTTCCCGGCAAGTGACTTTCCATGAAGGGGACAATTTTACAGCTGGGAATCTATTAGTACTGGAGTTTCAGAATAGGTTGGCAATCTCCAAATGAAAGATATGTAAACGAGTTGCCAATCTACCATATTTGGGTAAAAGAAACTATCCTGGGCCAAAAATGAAGACAAAAGTGAAAAGGACTGTTGCTATGAAGCTGATGTTCAGGATATTCATGGGACTTATTTATTTAATGATTTATTCATCTAGTCATTCATCAGTTCAGGATGTGGACTAAAGGAGAGGCAGAGTTTCTGATTCTGATTACATTTGGGTCAAACATCAAAGGAAAAGAGCAGAGCTATAAATTGAAAGAAAGAGAGAGAGGCAGGGAGGGAGAAAGAAAGACTTAAAAACAGTAATCCTTTAGTGTCATAAAAAAAGTGTACTGAAAGTAAAAGAAAAATTACTCTTGTTTTAGAGAGGCATTCATATCCAGATTTTGTTCTTTAAACTCTGAGCAGAAATGTAGCAATCACATCATCCATGAATTTAATTTGTAACTACCTTTAGAGCTTGCAGAAGATGCAACCCCACCGTGTAGGCTGCAAAGATGTTTTCAAGCTCTTTTCTTTTCTGCCCAGTTTTTTTTTAAAGAAAACTTTTAAATAGGGTATCTACATAATGAATTCATAATGTAGTGACTATTTTAAATAAATTGCACTAATCTACGTTGATTACAACCTTCCAGTTTCTGCAAATCTATTACTTAGATATAAAATTATAAATTGTCTTATGTGGCCTTAGGGGACAGAAGTAGCTGCAAGTGGAATTTTCATTAATATGTAGACTAGCCTTCTAAGGCTGTAGTCTTCTGACATAGTAATGAGCTACCTTGGAAGCTGTGAGACTGCCACCATTAGGGCTCTTTGTAAAGACTGAAAACTGATGTTATGGAGTATGCTATAGGCTTTCTACAGTAGGTATAAGAGGTACCTTTCCTCCAAAGTCTTATGAATAATTTCATGACTATAACATTCAGAGAAATATCACAACTCAACTACAATTACAATTTAAAAATTAGCACTCCCTGCTCCCGCCCCCTGCCTTAGTACTTTAGAACACAATATTCTCCTTGTTAATGCAAAAAGTAGCACTACACCCTTGAACCTTGAGGCTCTACCAATACAAGCTTGTTTGTTCTGATTTTGCAAATCTAAGGTCCTCAAAAAGAAAGATATTTGACATTAATTAGAAGGCTGTTCAAAGTCTAAGAATTTCTAATACCTGAATAAAAGTTAAAAAGTCTAATTCATCCCAATTTGCCTTGTAAGAAGCTATCTAGCCCACAGGAGTTTATATTTGCAAATGAAACCTATGACAGCTCAGTCTCCATACTCTATTACAAACAAGGTACACTGATTACAAAAACTAAATTCACTGGAGAGAGCCATGAAGTATACATGTAAAATTATATGCTATGTCTTTAAACCAGGACTCAATGCTCAGAATTATCCTTGACTTCAAAACTGAGTGAAAGAGATCAATATTCAATTTCACAAAGATAATGCAATATCTGGGAAGAAAAAAAAAACGTGTTTATCAGAAACTTTCCAAAGTATAAGATTTGGGGATATGGAATCAAACCTTGAAAAGTCAAACAGCTAGAAAGATTTTTGAAAACAGCCACTGGATTAAAGACAACCTCACTGAAATAACTGATTGCCCTGAATGTTGCCAGGTCATTCTGAGTTCCCTAGTCTTTCCCATAATACTGCAGGCACTGAATATCCAGCTGCAAAATACTGACAGCCAACCCACAAATGAATTGCCTCTTAAAATGAAACATAGGGCCATTATTTATTACAGGAAGCTAAATTCTTCCTTCTGTGATTCCAAATATAAAATTAAAGAAAGGACAATGATTTGGCTGACATTTTAAAATAACTTTAAAACATTTCAAATAAAATTGGACAACTTTATGATAGTTAAATAAATGGTATGAGGGAGGGGATAATGTGTTCAGATAATTTTCAGATTTAAGGGGAAGGGTTGATATTTGGAGATAGCTTTTTTGGTCAAGATTCACAGTAAGGAATCGTAGTTTAAAAATCAGCCACAGGATCTAGAATTTCAGCCTAGAAGAGACTTCAGAGGTTAGCTGGTAGACTATTCCGTCTAGTGCCACATTCACCACAGAATTCTGATGTGCTGATGGCAAATTTCAACCCGCAATGATGCAGAGTTTATAAGCCCCACAGCAGTACTATGACCTTTATGAATCTTTGAGTTTTATGCAACTTTAATCAAATCTATCTTTTGGACCTTTACCCCATTGTGTATAACTTTAGAATTAAAAGCCCCATGTATTCAATCCAGTACCTCGTCTATATGCTGGCCTTTCTGGTTTTCTTTTCTATGTGCTAAAAATCCTCAGTCTACTGAGCAATACATCATGTACATTGCACTTTTTTATGTCTCTCCCTACCCTACTAGATTTCCTTAGGTCCCTTTCTGGGTTGTTAGCATCCATCTTACAGAAGGCTAGCCATAATTTAAAATAACTCTTTGACCAGTACAGTATAAGTGATATTTTAGTCCCAGTATTCTAGATATCAAAGTTATATGAGAGTGGCCATACCCCACTTGGAACAAAAACAACATAACTGGTTCAACCAAATCCCATTGCTGTTTCTCTCCTTGGCACATAACTAGACATTTCTTGGACTCCTCTAGAGGTAGATAGAACCATGTGACTGACATCTGGCCAATACAATCAGTATAGAAGTCATATATTCACTTCTCGGTCTGCCCTAAAACTACTAGAACTGTTCTCATGAGATTCTCTGTGCACTCTTTGTCCCTAATTTCTTGGTTTAGCGCAAAGCATCCAGTGGAACACCCAGAGGTCCGGAGGGAGGACAAAGATATGAAATGGAATGAATCTAAATCCCTGAATAAAGTTTTGCAGAAGAGATTCCCAAGCTCACTGCCTATTCTCATTAGACTATCAAGGGAGCAAGAAATATACTTTCTTTTTTTCTTTAAATTTTTTATTGTTATGTTAATCACCATACATTACATCATTAGTTTTTGATGTAGTGTTCCATGATTCATTGTTTGTTCATAACACCCAGTGCTCCATGCAGAACGTGCCCTCCTCAATACCCATCACCAGGCTAACCCATTCCCCCAACCCCCTCCACTCTAGAACCCTCAGTTTGTTTTTCAGAGTCCATCATCTCTCATGGTTCGTCTCCTCCTCCGATTTACTCCCCTTCATTCTTCCCCTCCTGCTATCTTCTCCTTTTTTTTTTTCTTAATATATATTGCATTATTTGTTTCAGAGGTACAGATACTTTCTTTAATTGAGGTAAAATTGGTAAATAACAATATATTAGTTTTAAGTGTACAACATAATAATTTGATATTCATATACACTACAAAGTAATTATCACAATAAATCTAGTTACCATTCATTACCATACAATTGACCCCCTTCACCCATTTTGCCCACCCCAACCCCCTTACCCTCTGATAACCACCAATATGGTCTCTGTATCTATGAGTTTTATTTTGTTTGTTCATTTGTTTTGTTTTTCAGGTTCCACATGTAAGTGAAATCATGTAGTATCTTTTTCCGTCTGATTTCTTTTACTTAACATAATACCTTCAAGGTCCATCCATGTTGTCTCAAATGACAAGATTTCCTTCTTTATTATTGCTGAGTACTATTCTACTAAATTATACACTACATTTTCTTTATCCATTCATCCATCCTTGGGGACTTCAATTGCTTCCATATCTTGGCTATTATAAATAGTGCTGCAATGAACTTGGGGGTGCAGATATCTTTTTGAGTTAGTGTTTTCATTTTCTTTGGATTAATACCCAGAGGTGGAATAGCTGGATTATATGGTGGTCCTCTTTTTAATTTTTTGAGGAATATCCATACCATTTTATATAGTGGCTACAGAGAAATACAAAATGTATTATATTAGGAATTTATATGCTTGTGAAATCTGAACTTAAATGGTCTCAGTACAGAGCTCACACATTAATACATATTACAGGGTAATAACAACTAGGAAATAATTATGACAGCGCTTCAAATGATACATTAACTGACAGACATTTTTTTTTTTTTACTTCACCTCTGCTTGTTGGATCTCTCAAGAGATAAATCATGCCTTAATCCCAAGTGTTAAAAGAGTGATATCATCAACGTTTTGGTTGTCATGACACACTTTCTAATACTAGAATTTGTGGAAGCACACACTTGATGGTGTTAAAGGACCCAAATCAGGGCCAAGCAAATCAGCAGTTATTATGACACAATCACTATAACAAATACCTATGTCTTTCAATATCTACAAAAACTCTTTCAGTCACCACTTCACTTATCTGCTCTTCAATATCATGCCACTGTTTGAATAAAATTCCTTATTACTCTCAAGCTCCCCTTAACATTTTTCACATGTTTCAGTAAACTGATTTTACTATTATTATTTATAAATAATAATAATATTATTATTTTTTAGTGCCGGAGTGCAACTGCATTTGTGTTGTGTTCCTTACTCACTGGTTGTAGAACACCTTGTGGGACACAGCTTGCTAAGATGGACATTCTCTACATCAGAAATTGTCAGTCATATTTCGTTGCAAAAATGAATTTTGCACATAAATCTAAATTTTTCAGAACATTTGAGAAGGATTTGACATAGGGTAACGTGCTACAGCATACCTGCTAAGAACTAACTGAACTGTTGGGTATCTTTTTCTGGATAATTTTTTCTAAGAATGAAAATTTTTTTAAAGATTTCTATTTTCTGTCTCCTTGTTGTGTAAATTCTTTTTCCATTATGTTTGTAATCATTTGAAGTAGACCCTGTCTCAGCATAGCCAATATGATGAATTTCGGCAGTTACATGTATATATGCTTGTGTATGTTTTACGTATGTATGTATAGACATGCAGGTTGCTCAGAGAGCAGTAGAATGGTTAGAACATTGCATTTACTTTGAAACATGATTTCAAAGTAATGATTTCAACTAATTTCCATGACATTTGGGTAAATCTGTGGTCTGCCACACTCTCAGGAATGGAAGGGTTAAGCTGGCAAGGGGCTCGGCAAGGCACTGTATCTCATCCACCCATTAGCAGTATTGCACATAATTCCTGCAATCTTGAGAATAACTCCAACTATCTCACACCCTGGAAATATGTTTGACCTATTCAGGCAGTCGTCTGACTTTGATGGATTGATACTAAAATTAAGGTCCTCAAAGATCTCCCATATTATATCACACTACACTGGGACACATCTCATCTTGCATCTCTTCCCTCCAATTAGATACCCAGGCCCAAATCACATCTAAATACTCACTCTTCTCTTGGGGCTGTCTTCTTTCACCTCCATGCCTCGGCATCTGCTAATATCTGTGTAGAATGCCCTCCCCAACGCTGCTTTATAAAATTCTCTGGATTTTTCAGCACCAGCACAAATGCCTCCTCTTCTGTGAATTCTTATTTCTTACCCCAATACATTCTTTGCACCCTTAGATTCCTTTGTCTGTACAGCTCTTATAGCAGGACTTGTGGGTTTTCATGTGCTGGTTTATCAATCTTACTGAACTGTAACCTGCAAAGGAGTAGGAATCACATTTCATTCTTCTTATAAGGCCCAAAGGAGTTGTATAGAAATGTGCTCAATTTGTGTACTGTGAAGCAAGTGAATGCCTAGACAATTGTGAACGTGTCAGAATGTGTGTTTGGAAGAATTTTCAAACTGCATTT
Source organism: Zalophus californianus (assembly GCF_009762305.2). NCBI lineage: Eukaryota > Metazoa > Chordata > Mammalia > Carnivora > Otariidae > Zalophus > Zalophus californianus. The sequence continues at coordinate 141,481,917 of NC_045595.1, forward strand.
TAGAATTATTTTAAAATTCCAAGAAGAAAAAAAAACAAGGCTAAATTGATTTTTAGAAATTATTTAGATGATTTTAGAAGCACTGAAAGTTTTTGAATTTATTTTTTTAATTTTTTTCAATTTATTATAAAAATTACACTTTTATTACAAAGAAATATTCTTGATAGAACAAAGATTTGGTGAAACCCCAAAATAAAATATTTTCATTAACTGGGATAGGGTTCCCTTTTATAAGGATGCCTTGAAAGGCAGAAACCACAAGAGAAATGTCTGGTTCTATGAGAAACCTTTAAATTCTTTCATTTTCCTGGATAGACCACGTTTATCTTATTCTAACATGCATATTATAAAAATATTAAGATCTCATATTAAATCTACCCATTTATTACTAATATACCTGGTAATAAAGTAAATGGTTCTTTAAGGTATTAGCCAGATTATGTTTATTTAGTTAAATAATGATTTAAATATGAAGAAAAGAAGACCCATTCCTTATAACAAGAAATAATCACCCATAACACATGGTGTGCCTCTTGACAGCAAATTTCTTCCCTCAAAAAATAGGTGCAATGGGCGCCTGGGTGAGTCAGTCAGTTAAGCATCTGCCTTTGGCTCAAATCAGGATCCTAGAGTCCTGGGGCTGAGTCCCACATGGGGAATCTTGCTCAGTGCAGAGCCTGCTTCTCGGTCTCCCTGTGCCCTCCCTCCCTCCCCACCCCTGCTTCTGCTCACTTGCGCATGAGTGCACATTCTCTCTCTCGCATAAATAAATAAAATCTTAAAAAAAAATAGGTGCAAATGCACCTGTGTCAATGTTCAGTAAGACTTCAATTTGGAATTCTACAATTACCAGAAAAATATTTCAATCAAAATAATGGAAACTGGAAAATAATCTCTTATTTAGAACTTCACTGGGAAATGCTTTCATTGTAATAGTTATGTGATCCAAATGTTTAAGACCCAAACTACTTGCTGATATTCCTTCATATTTTTCTCACTTTGCATCATTATAAATTTTGTGTACAGATTTAGGGAAAGGCAAGCTATTATGATTAGAGGATAATCTAGTCATAATAGTTATATATGGATAAAATTTTATGTGGTGTACCTGAGTCAAGGAGAATGATATACTAAATATCAAAGGGGCATTTAGAGGAAATGGTTTAATTTAATGTAACTGAATTATAAGTACATGAAAATTTATAATAGACAGTTTTTACTTTAATGTGCTTTTCAAGTTATAAATGATAACTACCATAGCAAATTACAGTACAATGTCACCAAAAGTAATAAAATATATAATATGAGAAAATGGTCTCTATGAACTGTAAGATGAAAAGTAAATACTAATAAAATAAGTTATTAAGGAAAAACTAAGTTAAACTCAAGTATAGAATGCAATCTTTAGTATGTATGTATGTTTATGTGTGTGTTGCTCTATCTATCTGGAAAATAGTTTGTATATACACGGGTGTTTGTTTCATGAATGAAAAATTCACTTTTTAAAAATAAATGACATGTATTAAAAATATGTAATCCTAAAAATAAATTAAAAAACATATTTCCTGACCCCAGGAGGAGCAAGATGGAGAAGGAGTAGGAAACCTAAATTTCATCTGGTCCCAGGAATTCAACTAGATAGTTATCAAGCCATTCAGAACACCTACAAACTCAACAGGAGATCGAAGAAAGGAATATCAGCGATTCTGTGAACAGAAAAGTTACGACTTTCTAGAAGTTTCGGGTCTCTTCGGACTTGTTTAGTGTACATTTTTCTGGGGTTGTTGTTACACTTTTAGCATTTTGTTCTCTCATTCATCTATTCTCCTCTGAACAAAATGACAAGATGGAAAAACTCACCTCATAAAAAAGAACAAGAGGCAGTACCGACTGCCAGGGACCTAATCAACACGGACATTAGTAAGTCAGAACTAGAGTTCAGGTTGATGATTATAAAGATACTAGTTGGGCTTGAAAAAAACATAGGAGATACTAGAGAATCCCTTTTTGGAGAAATAAAAGAACTAAAATCTAACCAAGTCGAAATCAAAAAGGCTATTAATGACGTGCAATAAAAAATGGAGGCTCTAACTGCTAGGATAAATGAGGCAGAAGAGAGAATTAGTACTATAGAAGACCAAATGATGGAGAATAAAGAAGCTGAGAAAAAGAGAGAAAAATAACTACTAGATCACAAGGGGAGAATTTGAGAGAGAAGTGATACCATAAAGAGAAACAAAATTAGAATAACTGGGATCCCAGAAGAAGAAGAAAGAGAGAGGGGCAGAAGGTATATTGGAGCAAATTATAGCAGAGAACTTCCCTAATTTGGGGAAGGAAACAGGTATCAAAATCCAGGAGGCACAGAGAACACCCCTCAAAATCAATAAAAATAGTTCAGTACCCCAACATCTAATAGTAAAACTCACAAGTCTCAGAGACAAAGAGAAAATCCTGAAAGCAGCTCAGGACAAAAGGTCTGTAACCTACAACAGTAGGAACATTAGATCGGCCACAGACCTATCCAAAGAGGCCTGGCAGGCCAGAAAGGACAGGCATGATATATTCAGAGCACTAAATGAGAAAAATATGCAGCCAAGAATACTAAATCCAGCCTGACTGTCATTGAAAATAGAAGGAGAGATAAAAAGCTTCTAGGAAAAACAAAAACTAAAAGAATTTGTGAACACCAAACCAGGCTTGCAAGAAATAGTGAAGGGGGTCCTTTAAGCAAAGAAAGAGACTAAAAGTAACATAGACCAGAAAGGAACAGAGAAAATATAAAGTAATAGTCACCTTACTGGCAATACAGTGGCACTAAATTCATATCTTTCAATAGTTACCCTGAATGTAAATTGGCTAAATGCTCCAATCAAAAGACACAGGCTATCAGATTGGATAAAAAAACAAGACCCATTTATATGCTGTTTGCAAGAGACTCATTTTAGACACAAAGTCACCTCCAGGTTGAAAGTGAGGTGGTAGAAAACCATTTACCATGCTAATGAACACCAAAAGAAAGCTGGGTGGCAATCCTTATATCAGACAAATTAGATTTTAAACCAAAGACTGTAATAAGAGATGAGAAAGGACACTATATCCTACTTAAAGGGTCTATCCAACAAGAAGATCTAACAATTTTAAATATCTATGCCCCTGACATGGGAGCAGACAATTATATAAGCCAATTAATAACAAAATCAAAGAAACACGTTGACAATAATACTAGGGGACTTTAACACCCCCCTCACTAAAATGGACTGATCATCTAAGTGAAAGATCAACAAGGAAATAAAGGCTTTAAATGACACACTGGACCAGATGGACTTCACAGATATATTCAGAACATTTCATCACAAAGCAACAGAATACACATTCTTCTCTAGAGCACATGGAACGTTCTCCAGAATAGATCACATGCTGGGTCACAAATCAGATCTCAACTGATACCAAAAGATTGGGATCATTCCCTGCATAAAGTGGCAGATATAAAAATAATGCACATTCCCTGCAAAATGCTTTGAAACTAGAACTCAACCACAAGAGGAAAGTTGGAAAGCACTCAAATACATGGAAGCTAAAGAGCATCCTACCAAAGAATGAATGGGTCAACCAGGAAATTAAAGGAAAATTTAAAAATTTCATGGAAACAAATGAAAATGAAAACACAACTGTTCAAAATCTTTGGGATGCAGCAAAGGCAGTCCTAAGAGGAAAGTATATAGCAATACAAGCCTTTCTCAAGAACAAGAAAGGTCTCAAATACACAACCTAATCCTACACCTAAAGGAGCTGGAGAAAGAATAGCAAATAAAGCCTAAACCCAGCAGGAGAAGAGAAATAATAAAGACCAGAGCATAAATCAATGACACAGAAACCAGAAGAACAGTAGAACAGATCAATGAAACTAGGAGCTGGTTCTTTGAAAGAATCAATAATATTGATAACCCCCTGGCCAGACTTAGAAAGAAAAGAGAAAGGACCCAAATAAATAAAATCATAAGTGAAAGAGAAGAGGTCACAACCAACACCAAAGAAATACAAACAATTATAAGAACATATTATGAGCAACTCTATGCCAGCAAATTAGATAATCTGGAAGAAATGGATGTATTCCTAGAGATGTATCAACTACCAAAACTGAACCAGGAAGAAATAGAAAACCTGAACAGACCTATAACCACTAAGGAAATTGAAGCAGTAATCAAAAATCTCCCAATAAATAAGAGCCAAGGGCCAGATGTGGCTTCCCAGCAGAATTCTACCAAACATTTAAAGAATTAATACCTATACTTCTGAAACCGTTCCAAAAAATAGAAATGGCAGGAAGACTTCCAAACTCATTTTATGATGCCAGCATTACCTTCATCCCAAAACCAGACAAAGACCCCATCAAAAAGGAGAACTACAGACCAATATCCTTGATGAACATGGATGCATAATAACTTGGAACATGGATCCAAAATACTAGCCAGTAGGATCCAACAGTACATTGAAAGGATTATTCACCATGACCAAGTGGGATTTATTCCTGGGCTGCAAGGTTGGCTCAACATCCACAAATCAATCAGTGTGATACAATACATGAATAAAAGAAATAACAAGAATCATATGATACTCTCAATAGATGCAGAAAAAGCATTTGACAAAGTACAGCATCCTTTCTTGATTAAAACTCTTCACAGCGTAGAGATAGAGGGCACATACCTCAATACCATAAAAGCCATCTTTGAAACACCCACAGCAAATACCATTCTCAATGGGGAAAAACTGAGAGCTTTTCTCCTAAGGTCAGGAACACGACAGTGATGTCCATTATCACCACTGCTATTCAACATAGTACTAGAAGTCCTAGCCACAGCAATCATACCACAAAAAGAAATAAAAGGCATGCAAATCAGCAAAGAAGAAGTGAAACTCTCCTTTTTGCAGATGATATGATACTTTATGTGGAAAACCCAAAAGACTCCACCCCAAAACTGCTAGAACTCATACAGGAATTCAGTAAAGTGGCAGGATATAAAAATAATGCACAAAAATCAGTTGCATTTCTTTACACCAACAACAAGACAGAAGAAAGAGAAATTAAGGAGTCGATCCCATTTACAATTGCACCCAAAACCATAAGATACCTAGGAATAAATCCAACCAAAGAGGCAAAAGATCTGTACTCAGAAAACTATAGAACACTCATGAAAGAAATTGAGGAAGACAAAAAAAAAAGGGGGGGAATGTTCCATTCTCATCGATTGGAAGAACAAATATTGTGAAGATGTCTGTGCTACCTATAGCAATCCACACATTTAATGCAGTCCCTATCAAAATACCATCAACTTTTTTTCAAAGAAAGGGAACAAATAATCCTAAAATTTGTATGGAACCAGAAAAGATCCCAAATAGCCAGAGGACTGTTGAAAAAGAAAAGCAAAGCTGGAGGTACCACAATTCCAGACTTCAAACTCTATTACAAAGCTGTAATCAACAAGACAGTATGGTACTGGCACAAAAACAGACACACAGATCCATGGAACAGAATAGAGAGCCCAGAAAAATGGACCCTCAACTCTTTGGTCAACTAATTTTCGACAAAGCAGGAAAGAATGTCCAGTGGAAAATTCAACAAATGGTGTTGGGAAAATTGGACAGCCATATGCAGAAGAATGAAACCGGGCCATTTCCTTACACCACACACAAAAATAGATTCAGAATGGATGAAAGACCAAAATATGAGACAGGAATCCATCAAAATCCTTGAGGAGAACACAGGCAGCAACTTCTTCGACCTCAACTGCAGCAACTTCTTCCTAGAAACATCGCCAAAGGCAAGGGAAGCAAGGGCAAAAATGAACTATTGGGACTTCATCAGGATAAAAAGATTTTGTACAGCAAAAGAAACAGTCCACAAAACCAAAAGACAACCGACAGAATGGGAGAAGATATTTGCAAATGACATATCAGATAAAGGGCTAGTATCCAAAATCTATAAAGAACTTATCAAACTCAACACCCAAAGAACAAATAATCCAGTCAAGAAATGGGCAGAAAACATGAACAGACCTTTTTCCAAAGAAGACATCCAAATGGCCAACGGACACATGAAAAAGTGTTCAAAATCAGGGAAATCCAAATCAAAACCTCAATGAGATATCACCTCACACCAGTCAGAATGGCTAAAATTAACAAGTCAGGAAACCACAGATGTTGGCAAGAATGTGGAGAAAGGGGAACCCTCCTACACTGTTGGTGGGAATGCAAGCTGGTGCAGCCACTCTGGAAAACAGTATGAAGGGTCCTCAAAAAGTTGAAAATAGAGCTACCCTATGACCCAGCAATTGCACTACTGGGTGTTTGCCTCAAAGATACAAATGTAGTGATCCGTAGGGGCATGTGCACCCCAGTGTTTATAGCAGCAATGTCCACAATAGCCAAACTATGGAAAGTGCCTAGATGTCCATAAACAGATGAATGGATAAAGAAGATGTGATACACACACACACACACACACACACACACACACACACACACACACACACACACACACTGGAATATTATGCAGCCATCAAAAAGTGAAATCTTGCCATTTGCAATGACATGGAAGGAACTAGAGGATATTATGCTAAGTGAAATAAGTCAATCAGAGAAAGACAAGTATCATATGATCTCCCTGATATGAGGAATTTGAGAAACAAGACAGAGGATCATAGGGGAAGGGAGGAAAAATGAAACAAGACTAAACCAGGGAGGGAGACAAACCATAAGAGATTCTTAATTTCAGGAAATAAACTGACGGTTGCTGGAGTGGAGGGGGTGGGAGGGATGGGGTGGTGGGTGATGGACACTGGAGAGGGTATGTGCTATGGTGAGTGCTGTGAATTGTGTAAGACTGATGAATCACAGATCTGTACCCCTGAAACAAATAATATATGTTAATAAAAATATTAAAAAAACATATTTCCCATATTTAAAAAAATATTTTCATAGGAACTTAAGTTTTGATTCCCTCAAAAACTGATTTTGAGGTAGTGTTTGGTACTTTGAGGTAGCGTACAAATAGTTTAAAGTGATCCCAGGAAGCCCTGAGAAGGAGTGAGGATTAGTCAAGAAAAGTAGGCAAGTTAATAAAGAAGGCAGCCATGAGTGTGTTGCCTCTGTGGTCAACCGGGTCTTGGTTTCTCAGGGACACTGTGAGATATGGTGTGAACCATATCTCAGAACTTTTCCACTAAAAGGAAGATATTGTGGGGTATTTACCCACCAACTTCTATTGCTCAGTGGCTGAGGGTTACTTTTGGGGTATCAAATCTCTAGCAGATACATCAGCCTAGGCTGAGCATGTTCTCATAGCCAGAGAATGCACTCAGGAAGTTGGCAATTTGTGGGGGTACTGTTTGTAGGAGATCTCTGGAAGGGAAGGGATCTGAGGCTGGGGTGCAAATGGCATTTGCTATAGAATTTTGCGGGATTTTCTCTTTTCTTATTTTCAATATAGTTAGACATTATTGTAAGACATTACAATCCTGCTACCCATATTACCTTTCCATCAGAAATTTTATCTATGTATTTATGTATCTATTTATCTATCTTTATTAATCAGGGACTATCTATTTAATACATTGGTTCCATAGTTTTGAACAATGAGAACAAAATGTAAGTAGAGGTTAAAACATTGTCACATTTAGCAGTCGCGTATACCACACGCACAGAGTTACTTCTTTTTCCATTTGTGGTTGCTTAATTTATACCTTTCCTTCCCAGAAATAAGACTTCACTCACATGGCTACTAGAGTAAAATAACCCAAAAGGAAAACCACACCATCAAAACACTAAAGCAAAATAATGATTTTTCAGTATCTCTGCCAACTAAAAAGAAATAGAATATTGCTTCTGTGAGAACATCTCATCCACCATATGACACTCTGTAATACAAAGTTAGGTTTGGGAGCACATTGAGATGAAAAGCCCATAAATCACGAATTCCTTGACCTTAACCAGGGGAAAGAATACCTGTATAGAACTGTATTTTGAACATACACTATTTTTTCTTTAGTTGACATGTTTCCTACATTTATTTTCCCTAACTGTTCTTTGTTTCAAGTATGTAAAATATCTTTCTACACAAACTATTGAGTGCATGTTTAATTTATTGAATTCTACAATTATTTTTTCTCTTTTATTCTAGTTTTATTGAGATATAATTGACACAACACTGTATAAATTTAAGGTGTACAGTATAATGATTTGACTTACTAGATTTTATTATATATTAGGCAGTGCTTTGTGGGTGCTAGGGCATAGAACAAATAAGTCATAATCCCTGTCTTAAAGAACTCACAATTTATGGGACAGATTTATATGTAACAACACTGTAAAACACAAAAGAACATTCCATAGGAAGTGTATGTTGAATGTGCTATAGGAACACCAAGAGAGGGGAGTGGGTAGTAATTAATCCTGATTGGAGATTAACCAAGAGTTCACAGAGGATATAGTATTTCATTTGGACCGTGAGGAATAGGGGAGATTTCAATGAAGGGAGATGGGGTGTGGGCAGGGATGCACCAAGGAGGGCAAATAGAATAGTTAAAAGCAGGGAGGTTTAATAGTGCATAGATTTTTTTCAGAGAAAGGGAGTCTTGGGAATGGTTGGTATATAAGCATCTTAGTTGAGATGGAGAGATACTCTACAGGAAAGATAGGCTGGGTTTAGATTGTGGAGGATTTGCAGGAACACCCAGGGCAGTTGGAGTTCATTCTATCAGTTGTGGTGATAAATAAAAAGTTCTGAGTAAGTAAATGACACAATCAAAACTTTATTATATGAAGAGAAGCAACAGTGCAACTACTCCTGATGGAAATCACTCATATGGTTATGCAAAATGGGTGAGTGATTAAAAAGAAACATTTAAAAACAGGTCCATTGACGTCCAAAATTTGTAGGCTTCTAGAATTACCATGTTAGAGGCAAAAGGATCCTTAACCACAACAGTGGCAATGAGAATTAGAAAGTAAAAATATTTTAGAGATAAAAAAGTGTCAGCATCTTATGAAACATCAGATTTCAGAGCAGTGGGTATAAGGGCAGCTAAGGATAGACCTGTGGCTTAGGGCACACTAGTGGTGCTCTGCCCTCATTGCTCTGATCCCTGTACCAGATTGGTGTGCACTTTTCCCAGGACCCAGAGGCCTTTGCTCTCTCTACTTTCTTTGCAGGACAGCAGAGTCTGAAATACTTGGAAATGTATATCCCTGTAGGATGGCCTCTAAAGTAACTAACTGGTGTGAGAGTTGAAAAGTCAGCTTCCTTGCCTCAAACAGGGACAAACACCAAAAGATAATTTACTGTCTCAGCTCCTGTGTGGGAAATGCTGTACTTTGCCTAAAACTGCATCCTTGCCTGATCTTTCTTTTTCCCTGTGTTGCTTCTCCCACTCCCTTACTCATTGTTTTTCTAGGATGGCTTCTTTAACAACCATTTGCATGGGAAATCCTCATCCCAGTGTCCATTTCTGGGATTCTCATCTGAATAGAAAGGTTTTGAGATCAAAGGCTTTTAACGAATTAACCAAAAAAGGGAATATGGATTCTAACTCTTTGACTTATTTTATTTTGAACTCCCAAGAACACTTCTCATTGATCCATTTTCTGTTGGTGGAAACTACCTCCTTCTGGAATTTGAAGTAAAAGGGAAATAAGCAAAGGTGCTATTGAAAGTAATGTATGGTGATTAACATAACAATACACGCGCGCACACACACACGCACACACACAAAGAAAGTAGCAGATCAAAATTTAAAGAAAATAGATCAGATGGGAAGGAATGGGGTAACTATGAGATAGCAGAGGACTTTGACCAATGGAAATTAGATTCCAACTTGAGTCCAACCTTAATTCTATCACTAGATCATCCTGAGAGCCTCAAAATTCCCTCCTCTGTGAAATGAGGCCACCATGCATCACTCTACTGCCTGCATATTAACTCCTTCGTCCTCCCTCAGGAGATTGATTCTATATGTCTAGGGTACAATATGAACACCCGAACTTTCTCCCCCCAGCTTTATTGAGGTGACATTGACAAATAAAATTGTAAGATCTTTCAAGTGTATGATTACTTTATATACTATCCATTGTGTAAGGATTTCCTCCACTGAGTTAACACACTGGTCATATCCCTTAAAACACTTAACAAGTGTTTGTTTACTATTGGGGTACTGAAGGAATTAATGGGCCAGTGGTCTTAAAGTGTGGTCCCCAGGCCAGCAACATAAACATCATCTTGGAGGTTAGAAGTATACATTTGCATCCCCACCGCAGATCTAGTGAATGAAAAACTTGGAGAGGGAGCAGCAATCTGTGTTTAATAAGCACTCAAGGTAATTTTGAAGAATACTAAAGTTTGAGAACCACTGTAAATAGATGAATGCAACAGCAATGTCTGTATTTCTGACTTTATTTGGAAATGAAGTTTTATGTGTATGAATTTCCCGCATGGCAAAAACTTACTTCAGCATCAAGACAGGCTTTGGAAGTAGATTTAGTCACAAATCTTAGCTCCTCACGTTAGCAGCGTGTTCTTGCGAGGTCAGTCTTTCTGCCTTTTACGATGTAAAAAATCTATAAAACAGAATGATAAAGTATGTAAATAATATGTAGGAAAGATATATGACCGCTTAGTCTGACCCATGGTAAGCACTCAATAAATGATAATTTGCTTTGTTTTCTTCTAAGGAAAAAACCTTTATTTTAATCATTTTGAATAACTGCATTTATGAAGTTTTTCACATTATTTACAGTCTTGTAAAAATCCTACTGATATTGAACTCTAAGTTACAAAATTATATTATTTCTATCACTCAGAACAATAAATATGTTATAAATAGAGACAATTTTAAAATATGGGTATAAATAATACTTGTTTTCAAGAATGGAATTTTACACTGAGTTATAGAGAATGTTTTTGAGAGAATGAGGTGATACTCATAAGGAATAGTATAGTAATTCTTCAAATATCCCAGACAGCTGGAATATGAGTTTCAGATAATTCTGTGAATAGCTCATCTATGTGACACTGAAAAGAAATGAAGAAAGAAGAAAGGACGGCCAACCAATACATTTCAACATAAAATTATCTAACATGGATCATCCCATTTTAGATATTCTTTGACTTCACTGAAGAGATGACCTAGTAACTGATAATTTTTGGTAGTATTAATTTCATGCCTTTTTAGGGGCTTCTAAGGACTATAGATTAGCTTTTCCCTTCTCCAAATGGACCCAATTGTTCTACTCTTTGATTCATTACAACTACCACTTAATTCTAAAATATCTTGCCACTTTTGCAAACAAACTCTCACATTTTATTCATTCTCTTATCGGCAACCTCAGTCTAATAATCTGTTTCTAACCCTTTATGAGCTGGGAAACCAAATAATTAAGACTTTTAGCATTGCATGTAAAGTAAAATTGAAATATTTCTACTTGAGATTCCAAGAAGATCTCTTGTCAGTCAGATTCATTGGCTCTAGTGTTTGAACTTTGCAAAAAATTTCCAACTGGCTTTAGTTAATTTTTAAATATACATTTTCTGCTAAGGTTTTAAATTCTTTTACATTCATTTATGAAAATCTTTCACAGAACATGCAGCCTATAAATGTAGTTAGATGAATGAGTTCCCTGCAGTCAAGACTGAAGGAAAAATGACTTCTCTTTTATCATCTTAAGTCTTCAGCTCTACCACATTTTAATGTACTTTCTGGTCACTGAGCGCCAGAATAGCCTGAGGACCAGAAATCATCATGTAACAGGGTCACTGTCTCCAATCTTTCTCCTCCCATATGCTCTTGAACCTATTCCTATTAGGCTTTTATTCCCTTCATTTCAGTGAAACTGCTCTGGCCATGGTATCCAATGATAACTGCTGGTAATGCAACAACAGTCTTCATAAAGTTCAACATACCAAATATTTTACAAAAGGGGTCACCCGTTTTTTGAAAGAATAGGCATGGCCCCTTCTGCGTCTTCTTATGTCACTTCTGATTTTGTTTTATTTTCCCTGACTTCATCACTTCTATCCCTAAAATTCTTATCTTGGGAAGCAATTCCGTATGCCATCTATATGTTGACGACTTCCCAATTTTTAAGTGGAGTCTGAGTCTCTCTCCAGCACTCCGGTGTCTTATTATACCCAACTCCTTGGAATCTCCATTTGGTTGTGCAGTAGGCAGGTCAAAATTAACATATCTAAAAATAAACTCTACTTTGCTGTTCCATTCAAACTGCGATGCTCAGTCTTCCCATTTCAAATAAACACCCTTAACCTTGAAGATATTCTTGACTCTTCTCTTTCTCTCAACATCAAATTTATAAGCAAGTCATCTCATCTCTATTTGTAAAATATATTTTGACTTTGACTACTTCTTATCATATTTACCAATGACACCTAGATCCAGCTGCCATCAAATTTCACATGCGGTGTTGTAAAATCTTCTGACGAGACTGCCTGTGGTCTATTCTTCACAGGCAGTCGGTGACCCTTTAATGTTATAAATCGAAATTTTTGCTTATTTTTTCAAAACCTGTGAATGGCCCTTGGCCAACTCAAGATAAAAATGACAGCACCCCAAACAGACCAAAACGTCCTTCTTGGGTTTTTCCTATCCCTAACCTCAGGTCTTATCACCTATTACTCCCTCCCACTATGAAATGAAAAGGGTGCGGTACGTTGAGCCCAAGAACCTTCTAATGTAGTAGGAAAATGGACACATGATTTACACTGACTTACACCAGGCTAGGGAAGAGCTGCCATAGTGTGAAAGAAAGTATGGGCTTTGGAGTCAGAAGACATTACTTTGAATCCTATTTGCTAGGTCACTCTGTACAATATTTTCACTTCTCTCAATTTATTTTATCAACTGTAAGTTTAATTGTTATTATTGGTGCAACTGGCAAAGTTGGGGATATTAAATGAAGATGAGTTTTTGGACAGTTTTTGGTAAATTACAGAACTCCCCATAAGTAGGATTCAGCATACTGATAAGAAACACTGGGCATTCTTTTCCCTGTATGTCCACGGCATTTCCCGCACTACATGTTAGCACTTATCTCACATGGTCACACACCTGTGTAAGTCTCATCAGGGCAGCGGGAGTTCCTCGAGGACAGAAAATCGTTTTATTCATTTTAGTTTTATGGTGCCTGTTTAATAAACGTTGAAGGAAGGAAGGAAAGTAAGCAAAATGATTAAATGGTTATAAGAAAGGTATAAGCATCATGGAGGGAATAATAGATGTCAACTTGCATAAAGAGATAGAAATAGAGAAGACTTCTCAGGGGTGGCATTTTGGATTGAGTCTTGAAATTTGAATTGGAGTTTGACAGGCAAAGATAAAAGAGCATGATAGGTGCAGTAAAGGTTCTTCAGCTGGGCTCAAAGGGTAGGATCCTAGGGACTCATAACCTGATTACGTAATTGTGCATGTTTGTGCATTTGCTCCCAAGGTTAGGGACCATAGTTTTCATCATATTTTCAAAGTTGCCAGTGTCACAAAAAGTTAAGAACTATTGAGGTTGGGAGAAGAAGATGAGCAAAAACAAAAAGTGGGACAGTCAGACCATAAATAGGGAGTAAAAAATTGTTATAGCTGGATCGTGTTCACTCTGGACTTTAAAATCTGAAAAAAAAAACACAAGTTTATTTTGTCTTTGAAAAAGAAGTAATAGAATTTTCTTGTGCTTCCAAAGTCATTACAAACTAGCTTTTAGAATGTCCATGCCTAATTTGTTAAAAAAAAAAAAATACAGAAAAAAACGAGGGTAAAAACCCAGTTATTCATTCAAAACTGCCCATTTATTGACTCCCAGAAATTCTTTGAAGTTTTCTTGATGCTCTGATTCTCACTTACACTTAAACGGCAGGATTTTAATCTTTGACTGTTTCCAACTGAGTCTTGGCCTCCCTCCCTATAGTAGAGAGCAGCTGGTTGCCTATGGTAATCCCAGCAGTAAACGCCAAGGTAAAGATGGGCTCTGGAGCACCATGTTTGGAAAATAAGTCAGATTCTCATTTTTACAGAGTCAAATTATTCCTACAGTTGAAGAAGCTAATGATTGCTATGCTGATTGCAATTTAGAATGGCTTTGCTTTTTATTTGTTTTGCTTTCCTTACAGCAAACACCACTTAGGTTACTTCTTTATGTAATCCCTTAAATCACTCAGAAATTATATAATCCACCACTAATCTTATAAAGAGAGGCATACTGTTGAGCGGGAACAGACTCTTTCATATTAAGGTCTCTCCAGGGAGTGTTTTGCTGAGTTATCTTATAGATCTATTTTATTCCTTATATAAATTTGGGATAGGTATCAGCAGCATCAGGGCTTGTGTCTTCAGTAACGGTTTCATAAATTGGAAAGTCCAATATAATTGTTTAACAAATTAGGGGGAAAGTTTCACTTTTAGCCTCATACAGGCTCCATACATACACCCGTACATGTATGCCTTGTCTAACTTCTTTCTTCTGGGTGAATGAATATATACTGTAGCAGAGAGTTAGACAAAAGAAAAGGAATAAGAAATGTTGTAATGATAACTCTGCTTACTTGTATAGCAGTTTGCAGTTTAGAAAATACTTTCACAGAATGTGACGTATTGGAAAAAAGATAGAATTCGGATTCTAAGGGTCTGTATGTGATTAGTGGTTCTAGAGTTTACCAGTAAAGTAGTAAATTCATTTATTCTGCAAGTCTCAATGTTAATTCCTTTATAGAGAGGATCATCTATCTGTCTAGTCTACCCATAAGTATTGTAGGGAGAATTGATTAGAATTAAATGAGACATGGAAAGTGAAAACATTAGTAAATTCTGAGTGCTGTACTCAGGCTAACCATCATCATCATCATCATCATCATCATTTCTTTAAAACTACATAATGGACTATAATTTTTCATCTAGTAATGAGAGCAAAAAGTAAAAAAAGCATTGAATATTTATCTTATCATGATAATTAAATATTAAATATGCAACTAAATTTTTCATACATTTTATTTTAAAGAGGCAAAATTAAGGGGACATAAGATAAAACATTATTTTCAGTAAGATTAGTGTCTTGAAAAAAATAAGTTAGCTCAATATAGGAAAAAGGAAAACTTACCTTAAAAGTGAAAAAATTATACCGGAGTCAATGTCCTAGGTTGCAGGAAAAATAAGAGAGAGAACTATAAAGAGAGTGGAGAAATGATTTTAAATACACAAATAATTCTTGACGGGATCAGGGACTAAGGTTTAGAAAAAGCCCTATCTCTAGGTGTGAAGATTAGCAGCCTTATTTAGTATTTAGACATTCTTACTATCTAAAATTAAATTAAATACATAAAAAATAAAAATGTCAGGGATTGGAAAGAATAAAGAGAAGTAGAATATGGTTGATTTATAAGACTATGAAATAATTTTATATTGTTGAAATAAATATCTAAAATTTGGAAACAAGGCAAGTACGATTGCATGTCTTTTCATTGTGATACCAGAACATTGTCTAACTGGGCTTCCTAGAAATTATTTAACTATAGGGGACTTTTTTATTAGGACCCAGATCCTGAGACATTACCTACTATTTTTTTAATCAAGTAGAGATAAAAATGAATTCTGCCTTGTAGAAAAGGTAGCTCCATATGTTTACTGCCCTATAAGACTCTAACTTGCAAAATTAATTGATAGGATTTTCCCAAAAGACTGTATAAATTTTTGTTCCTCCAATGCATTTTGAACTATGAATTAAACAACCTGTGGCGTGCATTACCCTAATTTGTATATCACATTTTAAACCTTTAAAAATGACACTTTAACATTTTGTTTTACTTTTATACTTAATATTTTCTGCTTATTGTTTTCTAACATTCAAGGACACAACAAATTTGGCAACTCTGTATGATTTTAATAGAATTTGACCTGTACTTTGCATTTACATGTATTTGCAGTATTATTTTACCACTTTTTCACCCTCCTCTCATTGACCTGATTGTTGATAAGCAGTAGCATTATTCACATATTTAACCGAATGAAGTAATGCAGAGTTTTAAAATTTTGATGATTTATTTTTTTATTATGTTATGTTAATCACCATACATTACATCATTAGTTTTTGATGTAGTGTTCTATGATTCATTGTTTGCGTATAACACCCAGTGCTCCACGCAGAACGTGCCCTCTTTAATACCCATCACCAGGCTAACCCATCCCCCCCACCCCCTCCCTTCTAGAACCCTCAGTTTGTTTCTCAGAGTCCATAGTGTCTCATGGTTCGTCTCCCCCTCCGATTTCCCCCCCCTTCATTTATCCCTTGCTGCTATCTTCTTCTTCTTCTTCTTCTTTTTTTTTTTTTTTTTACCATATAATGTATTATTTGTTTCAGAGGTACAGGTCTGTGACTCAACAGCCTTATACAATTCACAGCACTCACCATAGCACATACCCTCCCCAATGTCCATCACCCAGCCACCCCATCCCTCCCACCCCCCACCACTCCAGCAACCCTCAGTGTGTTTCCTGAGATTACGAAGTCCTCATATCAGTGATATATTTTTAAGCATCAGAAAGAATGCATCAGAAAAGAAATTAGGGTTTTTGGCAAGATGGTGAATTAATAAAATCTACAGGCTCCCTTCTGAAATCCCAACTCAGGAAATACTAAAGATTTAAAAGGGGTTGGGTATAAATTAATCTAATAAGCTAATAAAAAACACAGTAGAGAAATGCTTCAATTGAAAGAAAGTTGGGTCTCAGTCAGTGCTGGAGTTGTGGTAGGTGGAAGGGCTGAGGTTGTTAGATAGGTCAGGCAGGAGACATTTGAAGAGAAGTGAGACCAAGCTAGGGTACTTGTCTTTCGGAGAGAATACAGAGATGAAACTAGGTGAAAATGTTTTAGTTAAGGTGCTCCTGTACATGTATGTGTCTCTCTAATATTATAGCATGTGTGTGTGTGTGTGTGTGTGTGTGTGCTCGTGTGTGAGAAGAAATTGTTTAGAAAGTAACATTAGAGGTAAAACTACAAAAGTATATAAAAGAAAGCTATAGTTAATTTAATTTCCAACAAAGACAACAGAAAAATCATATCCTTGCCAAACATAATGCACATATCTTTCTTATACCCCCAAATATTCAACTTTCTCCTCAACAGAGGATGCATCATCCCTTTATCGATCTTTGGGTGATGCTCACTCCTGTTAGTTGAATCACATTCTCCATTTGATATCTGACAATTTAAGTATGTAGATATAAATTTAATTACCACTACCACATTTTATAGTATATGATATGGGAATGGGAGAAGAGAACACGAAAAAATGGTTAATAGATGCATACATATATTCATATTAAAATAAGAGAAGCGGGTGCTCATAACTATGACAGTCCCCATTCCTACAACCGATCATATAGCTCTAGATGGTATTTAAAACTACTTTTTTCCACTACCTATGTTTTATGCCATTTGCCCTTAGCAAGAAGCATCTTGGCTGGACTTAGTTCCTTGCCTGATAGGGTAACCAAACCTTAATTTCTGTTAAGTCTGAGCCGTTAACATTTCTCCTATTGGATTGTTGCTGTTATTCATTGATTTTAATCACAAGGTCCCATGAATAATAAGAAGCAGGCCAGGGGACCTCTGCATTCCAGACGAACTTCATTGTGTAGTAGCAACCCAGTCTCTCCTTGGTAGTCAGGACCAATTATCACAGAAGATTCAGGACTACCTCTGTACCTTTACCTTCTAGATGTCCTTGAATGAGGAGCAAAAATGGTCAGATAGCACTGTCTTCTTCCACTTTATTAGAACCATTGCTATGTGCCCTGGTAGAAGTATGCTCTGTCCCCTGATGAAGATTTCTTCCTTTGGAAACTAAGATTTCTGGCCATGTAGAATCCAAAGTGGTGGTAATAGAAAGGTCAAATTTTGCTAATGCCTCACTAGGGTGTTAGTGAGTAGAGCCACTACTGTTTCTACCCCCTTGATGATCAGACCCATGAATCCTAGATATGAGATAAACAGTGTATTTGTCGGTTTCTAATTTAAACCATATACTACATCTTAGAGGACATTACTCTAGCCCTACAAGTAGTGTCCCCTACCTAGCACCATAACTGAGTCTTCAAAAGGCCATCACAATGTTCTATAAGGCTGGAAGTTTCAGGATGATGGGGCATGTGGTAAGACTAATAAATTTCATGAGCCTGAGCTCCTTGTCTCACTTTACTTGCTATCAGATGAGTTCTTTGTTTTGCTTTGGTTTTGGTTATAATCAATGCTATGTGGAAAAACATTACAGCAAATAAACATCCCATAAGTCCACAGATAATGGTTTTGGCAGAAGCATTGTGATCAGGGAAAGTAAATCCATATCCAGAGCAAATGTCTATTTTCCAGTGAGAACCAAAAGTCACAAAGATTGCAAAGTTGCAAAGATTGAAACTTTCTTGTTGGAAGTAGTCCTATGTAATCAATCCTACACCAGTTGTCTGGCTGATCACCTGGGGAATTGTGCCCTATCAAGGGCTCAGAATTGGTTGACTGTGTTACATATTGAAGTCATAGCAGTGGCGGAAGCTAATTGGTCTTTGGTGAGTGGAAGTCTATATTGCTAAGACCAGGCAAAACCTCCATCTTTACCAACAATGGCCACTTCGTCATAAGTCCTTGAGCAAGGTGAGGTTAGATGATTGACATATATACAGAATAAGTCATTCTGACCATTTTATTATTAAAATCCTCCTTTACTGAAGATGCTTTTTGATGAGAATTTTCACGGGCACAAATATCTCCAAACCCTGCACCCATTTGAAAGTTTTATTTATATAATTTTTCCTCAGATCTTTTAACTAACTTCCCCCTTGTGTTTCTTCCAAGTTCCCAACCATCAGCCAAACTATCAGCCATTGCTGATTATTCAGGGTAAATTCTTGTCTCTACCTTTCCAAGCAAAATGCAAAATCCTGTGCATTGCTCAATATTATCCCTGCTATTCTCAACTTAATATATGTTTCAAAATGATAACAAAATCCCAGCAGATTATTTTGTAGGTACGAACAAATTGGTAAAAAGTTTACATGGAAAGGCAATAAACATTGCTGAAGAAGTAGAACAGCATCAGAAATAATACTACCTGACTTAAAGACTTATTACAAAGCTGCATTAATCAAGACAGTGTGAAATTGGTG
This sequence comes from Zalophus californianus, assembly GCF_009762305.2. Lineage (NCBI taxonomy): Eukaryota > Metazoa > Chordata > Mammalia > Carnivora > Otariidae > Zalophus > Zalophus californianus. Next base: position 141,501,122 of record NC_045595.1, read on the forward strand.
AAAGACTAGACAAACAGACTGATACAACAGAATTGAGGGTCTAGAAATAGACCATAGAAATATAGTCTACTGATATTTCACAAAGAAGCAAAGGCAATACAATGGAGAAAAGATAGTCTTTTCAACAAAGGGTGCTGGAATAACTAGACATTCACATGCAGAAAATTGAATCTTGACCCCTAACCTTAACACCTTTCACAAAAATTAACTCTAAGTTGATCACAGACCTAAATGCAAAGTGTAAGAGAATAAAATTTACAGAAGGTAATATAAGAAAAAAATCTGGGTGGCTGTGGGTTTGGTGATATGTTTTTAGATACAACACTAAAAGTGTAATTCTTAAAAAAAATGTGAATTTGGATTTCTTTAAAATTTAAAAACTTGAGCACTATGAAAGACACTGTCAAGAGAAAAGAAAACAAGCCATTGATTGAGACAGATTTTTTGCAAAACACATAGCTAAGAAAGCCCTGCTATCTAAAAAATACAAACAATTGAACAAATAAACAAACCTCTTAAAACACAACAATAATAAGAATGGGCAAAAGATCTGAACAGATACCTCACTGAAGAAGATATACACCTGGCAAATTGGCATATGAAAAGGTGCTCAATATCACATGCGTCTTTTCAGGCTGCTAAAATAATGTATTTTAGACTGTGTGGTATGAACAACGGAAATTTATCTCTCACAGTCCTGGGATGCTGGAGACTGAGATTAAGGTGCCACTGAGGATATGTTCTGGTGACAAACCTCTTCCAAGTTGCAGACTGCCAACTTCTTATAACAGCACATGACATAGAACAGAGAGAGGAAGCAAGGTCTTATGACTCTCATGGGGGCACTAATCCCATTCATGAAGGTTCCACCCTTATGATATAATCTAATCTTACTTTACTTCCCATAGAGCCCATCTCCTAATACCATCACATTGGAGGATAGGGTTTTGACATATTAATTTTATGGGGACTCAAACATTCAGTATATAACAACATGTAATTTGGGAGTTGCAAATTAAAACAATGACTAAATGGCAAAAATCTAAAACAGTGACAATTTAAAAAAACTGACAAGGATGTGGCACTCTCACTCATTGCTGGTGGAAATGTGGAATGGCACAACCACTGTGGAAGAAAGTTCGGCAGTTTCTAATAAGCCAAATATAGTCTCAACATATGATCCAGCAATCAAAAACTCTCCCAAATATTTACTCAAATTAATTGACACAAAACCTGCATTGAATGTTTATAACAACTTTATTCATAATTCCCCAAAACTAGAAACAATCTGGATCTTCTTCAAAAAGTGAATGGCTAGACAACTGGTATATCCATAAAATAGAATATTATTCATTAATTAAAAAAAAAGAGTTATCATGCCAAGAAAAGATAGAACTTTAAAGATATATTGAAGAGTCCATCTCCAGGCGAAAATACTATGTGCTGCCTTTCAGTCTTGACCATAGGCAGTTACAAAGCACTTACCTGGCAGGCCTCATGAGGGAAAGCTGCCTTCCCCACACCCAACTTAATACACAGTCTAAAGAGAATTACAGTCAAGTACTCAGAGCCTCCCCACTCCCCACCCCAGCTGGCCATGCTCTTATGCATATCTCATTCCTAGCCCAAGTGCCTCAATTTGGAGACCTGCTTATAGGGACCCCTTTGCTGAGGCCTTTCTCAGATGCCTCTGCCATGACCACCTTATTGGAGGGACTTGCAACATTTTTCTCCACTCTGACTCCATATTCAGTACTTTTCCACTCCTAGCCTTTTTCTTCTCCCCTCCTCCCCACAGGTCTATAAAACAGCAGGAGCCTTTTACTCAGGGCTCCCTTGGTAGATTCTCCCATCTGCACTGATACATATGACTTTCCTCTGGCACCATTCCATGGGGAAAATGTTCCAATGGATTGAGGGAACTGGTGCTTTATCCTGGTGAGCCTCTTGCTTATGCATTGTAGTAAGTGATTAAAGCCTTGACTGTTAACTTTCATTTTGGCTTGTTACCTTTAAGGTAACACCTTAACACCTGGAAACTCAGCTTTGTCCAGCTCAGTTCTTGACATATTACTTAGTAAAAGAAGCCCATCTGAAAAGACTATATACATAGTGTACAATTTCAACTATATGGCATTCTGGAAAAGTCAAAACTATAGAGATGGTAAAATATCAGTGTTTTTCAGGGATTCTCGGTGAATAGGTGGAGATTAGGATTGTTAGGCAGTTAAATTATTCCATATAATACTGTAATGGTGGATACATGACATTATGCATTTGTCAAAACCATAGAAGTGTATAATGCAAAGAGTGAAGCTTAATATAAACTATGGACTTTAGTTAAAAATAATGCATCAACTGAATTCAGCAGTTACGACAGGAAGGAAGCGCTTCTGTTAAAGTGAAGCAATGTGGCTGGGCCACATCCACAGGAGCTGGAAGCCAATAGGAAGCAGACAGGAAGGACTAGGCTCCACCCCTCCTCCCGTTGCATGGCTTCCATCTAGCAGCCTTGTGGGCACAGCCTGACAGGCAGCAGCTGGCAAAGTGGAAAGGTGGTTCACAGAGCCCCAGCCCTAACATCACAGAGATAGTATGGATAGATGGGCATGGAGCTGAGAAACAGTGACTTAATTACAAGTTCAGTGTCCCTTCAACCAATAAGGAACTTTGAGACTGAACTTGGAGGGCTTCATAAGCACCACACAAAAACCCATGGTTCCAATTTCATAAATGTAATTTAGGAGAGTTTGGTTGTTCCTGTGATCTCTAGGTTTTCCTCTTGTACAACACTGGTTTCTAACTTGGCATTTAATTACTCATCTTTTTATGATGTACCCCAAGGTAGTATTGTTATTAATTGATTTTGTCCTTTAGTGAAGGGGTTGGAAAACTATAGCCCCTGGATCAGATATGGCTCACTGTCTGTTTTAATAAATTAAATTTTATTGGAGAAAAAATAAAAATAATGTATCAATATCAGTTCATCAATTGTTAATGAAGGTACCACACAAAAGCAAGATGTTAATTATAGGGTTGACTGTGAGAAGGGGTGAGGGGTGGGGAGAGAATAGTTATATGGGAACTGTCTTTACACTATCCTCAATTTTCTATAAACCTAAAGCTCTTCTAAAAATTGCCAATTAATAAAAAGACAAGCCTACTTAGAGAACTTTCCATTAGGACTGTTTTTCAGGGATACTCTAGTAGGATTGTAATGGTAGATATGCTGCCAGGTCTAGATTTTTTCATTCTGAATCATTGGTCATAGGCAATTGCACTTGAGACCAGAGATGCAGGTGAAGAGGGAGAGAGGCTATGACATGATCATGGGTCATTGGAATATCTGCTATTTACTCGTGAAACTTACTTATACTTTTGGAACTTTCAAAGTCTACCTCACATATGTGAAAGTGTCTTCCACTTTCATTTGATGATGACATGCTACTGTGCATACTTAACTTGATTGCTGGATAGGTCAGAAAATGCCCAATTCACGATGAGCATTTTGGGTAACCTGGTAACATCTTGGCCTACAGTCAGGTGCTCTGTCTCTAGTAAGCCCAGGAGTAAGCCAAACATTATTTTTCAAAAGGAGAATAGTAATGGGTAGGAAATTGCTTTTCTCTCAGACCCTGAGCTTTGTACTATGAGTCACCTATAAATGCCTGTGGAGTAGTCCATATTCCATTCATATCTGCCTCAGACAATTCAAGAACTATCAGATTTGCAGAGCAACATGGCCCAAGTGGCAGAGCAGCTTGCATGGCAGCCTGGACGGACTGCAGATATTTCTCCTGTATGAACCCTACTCAGAACTGGCAGCATTTTGGGTTAGTGATCTTATCAGAATCTAAGTAGCATGCCTAAATGAGATATATTTGATATCAAAATCCAAAGAAATCACCTGGAAAAGGATATCTCAACGTGCCCTAGGTCACTGGGTCTTTACAACTGTCACCAACATATAAGGTGCCTAAATTTTGATGGGATTTATTTCCAAGTGGCCAATTTTATCTCCTGGAGGAATTGTGTCCTATTAGAGGCTCAATACTGGTCTTTGTTGCTGACCAGTTGAATATTCAGAGGCAAGTGTAGATAGAAGTGCCTTGTAAATAAGAATCCATGCTGTTGGACTCCTGTGTAGCTTCTTTCTCTGCCACTTTAGCCTCTCCTTCCATTTGACCATCAGTCATACCAGTTCTGGAATGGCTAGTGACAAATGTTGGGCAACACCAACTGGGCAAATCATTTTATCCATTGATTGCTCAGTGACTCTGTCATGGTGGGTGTTAGAGGGGGTGTGACCATTTTACCCTTGATACTCACCCTCTTGCTTCCATCCACACGCCTCTATCCCTGACTTCTTTGTCTCTGATCATTCAGTCCTTTCCTTCCAGCTCTCCAACAGATGAGCAGGCCATCAGCCTTTACCCATGAACCTACGCACATTCTCACTTCAAGTTGCTTTCCTTCCACACAAAATAAATAACTCGGTGCACCATTGCAGCTCTGCCTCTCGGGAGCTGCCATCCATTTTTGGCTTGCACCCATCTACTGAGCTAAATAATCTGGAAACCGAATTCAAGTGCCTTCCTCCCCTTTCAGCTGCTGCCACCATATAGTTACTCATTTTGTGCAACATTTTTCTCCACTCTGACTCCATATTCAGTACTTTTCCACTCCTAGCCTTTTTCTTCTCCCCTCCTCCCCACAGGTCTATAAAACAGCAGGAGCCTTTTACTCAGGGCTCCCTGAGTAGACTCCCAAGTCCTGCTACTATTTATGATTTGGCCATACTTATTTTTATTCCAGGTTTTTGTGGGATGTTCTGACTCCTAGATTGTTAAAGATGTTGTTCATGGATTTTTTTTTTTTTTTTTTTACTTTTACTATGCTACCTGTACTTTTTGGTTTTCAGGAGGAGTTTAGTATCTATAAATACAAAAGTGATAGTATAATCACATTGTTATTTTATTTTTATTTTGCCAGAATTCATAAAAAATGTAGGAGGTGGGAATGATTGGTGTTCAATCGGTTTATAGTTATATTAAAGGTAATTGTAGTATAAGAGATGGCTTTATAAGGCTTAACTCATTTTAGAAATGTTTGTATCTTCTGTGAATTATTATGGAACTTTAGCATCTCTATTTTTCTATTGAAAATGTAAACATGTAGACAGTACCTAGTATTTCTTCCTAAGCACTTAAGTGATCAAATATAAATGACTATTGAAGGAAATTTCTTCGTTTAGTACTCTAGACAAGAGGGCAATTTATTGCTGAAATTTTCAGTTTACCAATTATATATTATAGGCAGTTTGAGAAAGTTTACATATTTCTGATACAATTTTACAAATCAATTGTATGCTTAATGAAATTCAGAAAGTAAATAGAACACTTTTTAAAGGTCGCTATCTCACTTAGCTCTGTCATGAACTTATTTAAAATCAAAGGAAGATATGCAATTCCATTTGAAATTTTATAAGAATTCTCTCTTGTGTTCTTGTAAGATAAATGTTACAGGTATTTTACCAGGAGTCATTTATTTTTGAATGACACAGAGCAAGTTTCATGGAAATCCTTCTATTCATTCATGTTCATTCATGCATTCATTCAATAAAAGGTGTACAAGTAAAAAGGTACCAGGAAGGCAGAAACCAGGGAGAATATAGTTTCTTCTTTCAAGGAGTTCAGTCGGAGGTGAAGTTATACAAACAATAAACAACTGAAAGTAATTTGTTAACGACTCTGCTGCAAGTACTCCATTGATAGATACCATACTAACGTTCCTAATTCATCTTCTACCCTTTTATACTCACTCATTAGTTTTGACATACCAGCTTCCATGTTGGTCCTTGAACAAATAAATCAAGCCTGTTCCCACCTCAGGAACTTTGCACAAGCATTTGGATATAAACACTTGGAATTTAGGAAAGTAATATGGGCTTATAGAGATTTGACAGAAAAGGAAGATATTTGAAAAAATAAGATGTTATGTAGAGAAAGAAGAATATGCTATATAGAATTAAAATAGAGCTGCAGAGAGATTCTAGGGTAAAATTACACTTAAAGATCCCAAGAATAAAATTAAAAAGAGCACTTAAGGAAAGTAAGAAAAGAACCTAAAAGCTAACCGGGAAAAAGCATTGGAAGTCAAGGAAAAAGAACTGATGGTCAAATACAACTATAAATGTTTAAGCAACTAACACTGAAAAGTATCAACATGATTTGGCAAGAAAGAAATTACAAATTATTTTCAGGCAAAATTACAATGGGGCAGCAGAGGTAGACTCCATTTTGCAGTGAGCAGCAGAATGAGTAGGAGAGGAGGGAATGGAAACAGAGTATCAGATATTCCTTTTAGAGGTCCAGCTCTGAGCACAGGGAGAAAAACAAGGCAGTAGCAAATGCTGACTTTCCAAGAAGATAATGAGCTTAGGCTTCAGGGACAGTCATCTGCCTGGGTCCCCTGAGTGCTGTGCATTGCTGAGAGATATGGAATGTTCTACACCCAGTTGCAGTGGAAGCATTTCCATGTAAACACCTCTGATAAATTCTCAAAGAGATCTCAGAAGAAAGGGCCTGATTATTCTAGTCCTTGCTCATTTGTAGAAATTTCTGTTTTTCATAATAAACATTTATTTTTACCTTATCTTGTATTTATACATTTCTGGTTTTTTTTTCTCAAAGAGGCCCCACAAATTATAGTAAGTTTTAAACCTCACAAACTCTAAATCCATCCAGAGGTGATAGATAACAAGAAAGTTTTCCTGGAGGAGTTTTTTTTGTTTGTGTTTTGTTTTGTTTTGTTTTGTTTTAGAATGGTGGAAGTGTGATCATGTTTGCTGAATTAAGAAGAGCTAGAAAGTTGGAATTGTTGTGACTCAAAAGACAAGGAAGCAGGGCTGGATATTTAAGAGGCAAGAAGAAATTAAATATAGAACCAAAACAAGGACTGGTGTTTGACAAGAGGAAAGATACCATTTCCTCCTGGCAAAGGTTCTTGGCTTGACTAGACTTAGGCTTCTGAACCTTCTAAATCCATTTGTGCACTTACTTATAAAATCCAGTTTTAGCAAGAACCCTGCTAGGTCAGTTTAACCAGGGCTCCCAAACATCAATATCTGATCACCCTCAATAAATTGCAACAGTGATTTTGTGTGTGTGTGCAAAGTTGAAATATATACTGGGAGGTTATAGTGCATTCCTCTATCCATTCATTTGTTCAGTGAGTTTTTATGAAGCATACTTATAGGTGGTATGACAAATGTTGTAGGTTATAGTATAGAAATAATCAGACACAACCCACAACTGATAAAGCCTTTTGAGTATTTTTCTTTACATAAAGAAGATAGGTATATGTCAGAAGATACACATGTCAAAAGGTATTACATATGTCAGACGGAAAGAGAAAGTATTAGAAGAAAGAGATTCAATTTCCAGGTTCTGGACATAGTGTTAGGTGTTGAGAAGAATGGAGAAGTGTAGACTGAATCCTGCCTTGTTCTCTAGGTTATATAATATTGATACCTAAACAAAGGCACTTAAGTTGGTGGTGATAGGACATGTTAGGCATGAAAGTAGTGATATTGAATATGATCTCTAAGAAATAGTGAGTAGACGGGGCATATGATAAAAAATTCAGACTAATAGTGGAAAATTATTCAAGAAAACTGTGTCCTGGGGAATCTTGATATTCTACTAAAGAAATCTTTGAATGATAGATATTAGGGAACCATTTCTGTTTTCTTTTTTTATCTGAAAGGAGGACATGGTGAGAATTGTTTAATAAGATCCATTGTCTAAAGAGGAGGCTTTAAGGATAATTGGTCTAATTATAATACAGCACAACGTTCTGTCTTATTTTCATAAAATTCTTTATGTATAGGTGCACAGAAGACTGTCAAAAAGAAGAGTGAAGGAATAAGAGAGAGGGAACTGGAATAACACATTGAGTGTTGAAATATCTGTCCATTGCTTTGACAAGTTTTTTAATGTTCTGATGATTCACCTTCAGGACAGGGGAATCAAGCACTACCAATAAGCAATATTCACAATATTAGAGCCCTGATTCACTGTCTTTATGGAAGCATTTGTTCTTGAGACTTCCTGATTACTTTTGCTAAGTTTCATTATTAATATCTGCACAATGAAGATTCTTATCAAAATTCCATCTCAAATGAATAAATATCCACCATCAAAAGACAAACATGTCCTTCTGTGTTTGAGTATTTTTCTGGCAAATTCTGAAGGATTGTCTATACTGGTGCTTGCAAAATAAAGGAAATGAGCCATAAAAATAAATAAATCAAAGTGCCATACAAAAGCTTTGCATGGAGTGGTTAAGAAATGCTGATATAAACATTCAACTCTGGGAAACTATTGTTGCTTTGGACAGAAGTATTGACAAATGAATAAGAGCACCAAACATAAAACTTCTAAAACTGCTGAAGTTTCAGCACATCTAAAATTATGTCCGGAGCTATAATGCAAATTAAATTGAAATTAACCATGTAAAATGTCCACCAGACACCATCTAACTTCTGTGCCTGGATCCTTCCATTAAAGAAATTTAAGATATTGTTTAAGGACAATAATACTATCTGTTGGGATTTGCAATGTACAGTACTCAAGCCAAGTACCCAGCAAAAGCCCACATTTGGTAAAGTTTAAAAAAAAAAATGTCAACTTTGCCTATTAACATGTTACAAATACAGTCAGGAAGGCTGCTATCTTTCCTGGTACTTACCACTATCCCCTCACATTTCTGTCCTAAGGTACTATGCTTGCTGATACTCAGCCATCACAGAATCTGTGCTCAAGGAGATCTGTATTAGATGCCTTGGGTATCACTGTTCTCATCCTCTGGAAAGCAGTTCTCTCCTACCAGCCTTCCACAGGTACATCTTTACTTTCTGTCCTGGGGCTGTGTCTGAGAGCTCACTCAGGGAGTGCAAGTGGGCCTTAGAAGTTGGAGAGACTAAAGACTCCCAGGGGCAGACCCTGACCCACTGTGAGCAGAGGCCAATGAATAAATGCCCCTACCTCCTATCATTCAGGCAGATAATTCTGGGAAACGTGTACATTTCTCAAAGGGCCTAAGCAGAAGTAAGCTCCCATTGCCCATAATGGTGACCTCAACACTAAATCTTTATGTTCTTTTTTTCTCGTTTCCTGCTTCGTTTTCCCAGGAATCTCATTCTGGCTCTTGAAACCATCTTAAAAATAAACAATCCATCAGAAGTCCTTCTCTCAGGCTCCATTTTGGTAGAAAACCAAGCTAACAGAGTATTTTTGAAAAACAGAGGTATGATTTGGGCCTTCCTTAAAGCCTTCGATGGCTCATTTCCTTTGGAATATAGTCCAGGCTCTCTAGTGTGAGGCATATGATATCTTTGATGGCATAGAACTTGCTTAATGCTCTTGCCTCTTCCTCTGTCACAGTTGATCCTTGTAAACTACCACTTTGGAATACTGGATTGCTAGCAGATGCCTTACTATGTCATGATGTTTCAAGCATCCATCCCTCGTAATGGTATTTTACTACTCCTAAAATGTGTCCCTCCACCCTCTGGAAAACTCCTATACACCCTGTTTTATTTAGCTTCATCTCTCCCTTCAGCCAATATCTCACTTATTCCTTTGTGTCTCCAGAGAATTCTTTTGCACTTGTCGTGGTGCTGTTTAACACACACGTGTGTGTGTTTTCTCTACTTTGCTTAGTTCTACCAAAGACGGACTTTTTATTCCATTGTTAACTCCCATGCACTCATCAGTGTCTGATTCATAAAAGTACTCATAAATATTTATTGTATGATCAGGTAGTGGTTAATCGATGAGTGTTACTTGCTCTGCTGTCTAGTAAATCAATGTACACTTCTTGTTGACGTGACTAGTCCCCCGTTTCAAACTTTCCCAGTGGACTTCTGATCAGGTGTCTCCTTCAGCAACTCCTGAGATTGCAGTCACCCTGGATGGTAGCAGATTATGGTCACATAATTCTTAGGTAAGTGGAGTTTCATTGTTTATATAATTAAATGCTAATTGTACGTGCCAGTTTATAAGTGCTATTCATGAGTCTGCTACACTGCTTATTGAATACAAGCAAGTGGAGTGCCCTCTTAGGGGAATTAACTTTAGCATTAGAGTAAACATAATTAAAATTTAATTGATTAATGACACTGATGCAATCTTCATTTATTATTTGATTTTTTGTCGTCACAGAGATGTCCATATGCAGAATAATGTGAGCGTGTGAATTTCAAATTCACAAGATTATAGCATCTCTTTTAATAGGAGATGAAATGATAGAGCATGTGAGAAAGAAAGTATTCCCTTGGGGCTCAGAGAGTTAATCTAATCTGAGGGCATTTTTTGTTTTCCTTTCTATTACCAGAATGTTAGCTTAACTACATATATGGGTGTGTGTATGTATATGTTTGTGTATATACGTACATAGTCAACTTATTGTCTTCATAGAGAACCAAATAATCTTATTTTGAAATACTGTTTTTAAAAATTTAATAGAAAGTGTCACTTGTTTGTCATATAATCTAAAATGTCCTATTCTTTAACTTATCTATTCAATACATATTCACAGTAGCTACTTTTTATGAAGTGTTATGGGAGATGAAAAGATGAATTTCATAGAAATCATTTGCAAGGGAAATAATTCATTGGAGCATAACATAAATGCAGAAAAATGTACAAATCAGTTGATGAGCTTTCATGAAATAACCTGCCCACGTGAGCACCGATCAGATCAGCAAACAGAAGTGGCTGCATCCCGGTATCCTCTCACACTTTCTCCTAGTTACATCCCCTTCAAAGAGGAACTGACTTCTGATTTCTGTCTCCATGATTCTTTCTACCTGCTATTAAAAAGTATTTGAAGGAAACATACACTTTGTATCCTTATGTATCTGCCTTCCTTTTCTCAATACAATACCTATGAGATTAATCTGTGGTTTTGCTTGCAGCAGAAGTTTGTTTTCATTCTTGTATAGTATTCTAATATTGAAGAATACTTGGTTTGTTTCCATTTCAGACTATAACAAACAGCTTTATTATAAGCAATGTTTTAGTTGTCTCTTTGTGCATATATATATATATGCACATTTTTTGAGTTTTTTTATGCAAGGGTGGAATTGCTTGGTCAGAAGGTGTATTATTCCAAATTTACTGGCTTAAAACAAAAATGAACATTTATAATCTCACGTAATTTCAATTAGTTAGGAATCGAGGAGCAATTTGGCTTTGTGTATTCCTGGCTCAAGGGTCTTTCATAAGACAGTAGTCAGGATGTTGGCCTTGGCTTCCGTCATCTGCACACTTGACTGGGATTGGAGGATCCACTTCCAAGATGGGTCCCTCATTTGGCTATTGGCAGGAGGTTCAGTTCCTCATAATGTGGGCCTCTCCATGGGACTGCTTGCATGCCCTCATGATATTGTAGCTGGCTTCCCTAAGTGTAACTGATCCAAAAAAGAGTAAGGTAGAAGCCACGGTATCTTTTATGACCTGGTCTTAGAAGTCATTAACTATTATTTCTATAGTATCTTACTGGTTACAGAGATCAGCTCTGTAACCTCTGCAGTGTATACACTGCAGGAGGAAACAGCTATGTAGAATGAATACCATGAGGCAGGGATCATTGATCCATTATGGAGCCTACTTACAAAAAAAGAGAGCATGCCTCTACCAACTTTTATAAATACTACCCTAGAGTTTCCAAAGTGGTTGTACCAATTTTCATTTCTATTAAAAGTGTATGTAAGTTGCAGTTTCTTCATGTTTGTTCTGATACATTTTTGTCCATTTTTTTTCATTTTGACCCTCTGGCATGTTAGTGGGTACTGTGTAATATGATCTCATTGTGGTTTTAATTTGTGTTTCCTTGGTGAGGTTGAATGCTTCCCCATGTATCTATTGGTTATTTGGATGTCATCTTTTGTGAATGCCTGTTTGAGACTTTCCCTATTTTTCTATTGAATTGTCTGAGTTTTTAAAGTTATTATTTACCAATTCTTTATTTTAAATCTAATTATTTTTAAGATATAGAAATATCTAAGTGTTACACTGTGGCTTAGCTTTTTGTTACTTGCAAAAGTTGTCTTTTGATGAATAGAAGTTCTTAAATTAAATATAGACCAATTTATCAATAATTAACCATAAACTTTGTGCTTCTTAGATTTCTGCTTAAATACTATTTCTCAACCCCAAGGTCATGAAGATATTCACCTATATTCTCTTCTAGATATTTTACTATTATATGCACCACATGAAGAACTATAAACTACCTGATACTGATTTTTAAATATGGTGTAAACTAGAGGTCATAAGTGAAGTTTTTCATACAGCTTTCCAACTGAACAAGAAACATTTACTGAAAAGCAACCTTCCCCACTATTCTGCAAGGCCAATTTTTTCATTAATCAAAGGTTTAGATGTGTATAGGTTGGCTTTTAAGAACTCTATTTTGCTCTATTCACTTATTTGATGAGCTTTACTCCAAAATCATATTGTCTTAATTGCTGTTACTTTGTAACTCTTGATGTCTAGTGGTATCTTTTTATTTCCCCCCAGAATTGTTTCATTTATTTTAGGTCCTTTGCATTTCAATATAAATTTTACAATCAGTTTTAATCCTTCCATCTCCTCCTAAAAGAAATGTGCTGAGGTTTTGATTAGGATTTTATTGAATCTGGAGGAAAATGGAACAGATTAGAATATTGAATATTTGATTGCATTGATGTTATTTATTTAAAAAGATATTATTTATTTATTTGAGACAGAGAGCAAGAGAGAGCATGAGCCATTGGGGAGGGGCAGAGAGAGAGGGAGAAGCAGACTCCCTGCTGAGCATGGAGCCTGATGTAGGACTCCAACCCAGGACCCTGAGATCATGACCTGAGCCAAAGGCGGACTCTTTATTTTTTTTAATTAATTAATTAATTTTTTAAAATATTATGCTCAGTTAGCCAACATATAGTACATCATTAGTTTTTAGTGTTCAATGATTCATTAGTTGCATATAACACCCAGTGCGCATCACAACACCCAGTGCCCTCCTTAATACCCATAACCCGGTTACCCCATCTTCCCACCCCATTACCTTCTGTAATCCTCAGTTTAGTTCCCGGAGTCCAGAGTCTCTCATGGTTCGTCTTCCTCTCCGATTTCTCCCCCTTCAGATTTCCCTCCCTTCCCCTGTGGTCCTCCGTGCTATTGCTTATGTTCCACATATGAGTGAAACCATGTGATGATTGTCTTTCCCTGCTTGACTTATTTCCCTTAGCATAATCCCCTCCAGTTCCATCCATGTTGATGCAAAGTGTGGCTATTCATCCTTTCTGATGGCTGAGGAATATTCCATTGTATATATGGACCACATCTTCTCTATCCATTCGTCTGATGAAGGGCATCTCGACTCCTTCCACAGTTTGGCTATGTGGACGTTGCTGCTATGAACATTGGGGAACATGTGCCCCTTCTTTTCACTACATCTGTATCTTTGGAGTAAATACCTGGTAGTGCAATTGCTGGGTCATAGGGTAGCTCTATTTTTATTTTATTTATTTATTTTAAAAATTTTTTATTGTTATGTTAATCACCATACATTACATCATTAGTTTTTGATGTAGTGTTCCATGATTCATTGTTTGTGTATAACACCCAGTGCTCCACGCAGAACGTGCCCTCTTTAATACCCATCACCAGGCTAACCCATCACCCCACCCCCCCTCCCCTCTAGAACCCTTAGTTTGTTTTTCAGAGTCCATCGTCTCTCATGGTTCCTCTCCCCCTCCGATTCCCCCCCTTCATTCTTCCCCTCCTGCTATCTTCTTCTTTTTTCTTTTTTTTCCCTTAACATATATTGCATTATTTGTTTCAGAGGTACAGATCTGTGATTCAACAGTCTTGCACAATTCACAGCGCTCACCATAGCACATACCCTCCTCAATGTCTATCACCCAGCCACCCCATCCCTCCCACCCACACCACTCCAGCAACCCTCAGTTTGTTTCCTGAGATTAAGAATTCCTCATATCAGTGGGGTCATATGATACATGTCTTTCTCTGATTGACTTATTTCACTCAGCATAATACCCTCCAGTTCCATCCACGTTGTTGCAAATGGCAAGATCTCATTCCTTTTGATGGCTGCATAATATTCCATATGTAGTGTATATATATATATATATATATATATATATATATATACTACATCTTCTTTATCCATTCATATGTCGATAGACATTTTGGCTCTTTCCACATTTTGGCTATTGTGGACATTGCTGCTATAAACATCAGGGTGCACGTACCCCTTCGGATCCCTACATTTGTATCATTGGGGTAAATACCCAGTAGTGCAATTGCTGGATCTCTATTTTCAACTTTTTGAGGAACTTCCATACTGTTTTCCAGAGTGGTTGCACCAGCTTGCATTCCCACCAACGGTGTAGGAGGGTTGCCCTTTCTCCGCATCCCCGCCAACACCTGTCGTTTCCTGACTTGTTCATTTTAGCCATTCTGACTGGTGTGAGGTGGCATCTCATTGAGGTTTTGATTTGGATTTCCCTGATGCTGAGGGTAGCTCTATTTTTAATGTTTTGAGGAACCTCCATACTGTTTTCCAGAGTGGCTGTACCAGCTTGCATTCCCACCAACAGTGTAAGAGAGTTCTCCTTTCTCCACATCCTTGTCAATACTTGTTATTTCCTGTCTTGTTAATTTTTGCCATTCTAACTGGTGTAAGGTGGTATTTCATTGTGGTTTTGATTTGCATTTCCCTGATGGCTAGTGATGTTGAACATTTTTTCATGTGTCTGTTAGCCATGCGTATGTCTTCTTTGGAGAAATGTCTGTTCATGTCTTTTGCCCATTTCTTGACTGGATTATTTGTTTTTTGGGTGTTGAGTTTGAAAAGTTCTTTTTTTTTTTTAAAGATTTTATTTATTTATTTGACAGAGAGAGAGAGAGAGACACAGTGAGAGAAGGAACACTAGCAGGAGTGGGGGGAGGGAGAAGCAGGCTTCCCACGGAGCAGGGAGCCCGATGCGGGGCTGGATCCCAGGACCCTGGGATCATGACCCGAGCCAAAGGCAGATGCTTAAGGACTGAGCCACCCAGGCACCCCGAGTTTGATAAGTTCTTTATAGGTCTTGGATACCAGCCCTTTATCTATAATGTCATTTGCAAATATCTTCTCCATTCCATGGTTTGCTTCTTAGTTTTGTTGACTGTTTCCTTTGCTGTGCAGAGGCTTTTTATTTTGATAAAGTCCCAAAGTTCATTTTTGTTTTTGTTTCCCTTGCCTTTATAGATGTGTCTTGAAAGAGGTTGCTGTGGCCAATGTTGAAGAGGTTATTGCCTATGTTCTCCTCTAGGATTTTGATGGATTCTTGTCTCACATTGAGGTCTTTCATCCATTTTGAGTTTATCTTTGGGTATGGTGTTAGAGAATGGTCCAGTTTCATTCTTCTGCATGTGGCTGTCCAATTTTCCCAGCACCATTTATTGAAGAGACAGTCTTTTTTCCATTAGATATTCTTTCCTGATTTGTCGAAGATTAGTTGACCATAGAGTTGAGGGTCCATTTCTGGGATCTCTATTCTGTGCCACTGATCTATGTGTCTGTTTTTGTGCCAATACCATGCTGTCTTGATGATCACAGCTTTGTAATATAGCTTGAAGTCAGGCATTGTGATGCCCCCAGCTTTGGTTTTCTTTTTCAACCATCCCCTGGCAATTCGGGGTCTTTTCTGATTTCATACAAATTTTAGGATTGTGTGTCCCAGCTCTGTGAAAAATGTCAATGGTATTTTGATAGGGATTGCTTTGAAAGTGTAGATTGCTCTGGGCAGCATAGACATTTTCACAGTGTTTATTCTTCCAGTCCATGAGCATGGAATGTTTTTCCATCTCTTTGTGTCTTCCTCAGTTTCTTTCATAAGTGTTCTGCAGTTTCTAGAGTATAGATCTTTTACCTCTTTGGTTAGGTTTATTCTGAGGTATCTTATGGTTTTTGTTGCTATTGTAAATGGAATCAATGTCTTAATTTCTCTTTCTTCAGTCACATTGTAAGTGTATAGAAATGCAACCGATTTCTGTGCATTGATTTTGTATCCTGCCATGTTGCTGAATTGCTGTATGATTTCTAGTAATTTGAGGGTGGAGACTTTTGGATTTTCCACATAAAGTGTCATGTCATTTGTGAAGAGAGAGAGTTTGACTTCTTCTTTGCCAATTTGAATACCTTTTATTTCTTTTTGTTATCTGATTGCTGAGGCTAGGACTTCTAGTACTATGTTGAACAAAAGTGATGATAGTGGGCATCCCTGTCATATTCCTGACCTTAAGGGAAAAGCTCTCAGTTTTCCCCACTGAGAATATTATTCACTGTGGACTTTTCATAGATGGCTTTTATGATATTGAGGTATATTCCCTCTATACCTATACTTTGAGGAGTTTTAATCAGGCAGGGTGCTATAGTTTGTCAAATGCTTTTTCTGCATCAGTTGGGAGGATCATATGGTTCTTGTCTTTTCTTTTATTAATATGCTCTATCACATTGCTTGATTTCCTAATATTGAACCACTGTTGCATCCCAGGAATAAATCCCACCTGATCATGGTGAATAATCCTTTTAATGTACTGTTGGATCCTATTGGCTAGGATCTTGTTGGGTATTTAGGCATTCGTATTCATCAGGGATATTGGTCTGTAATTCTCCTTTTTGACGGGGTCTTTGTCTGTTTTTGGGGTCAGGGTAATGGTGGCCTTATAGAACAAGTTTTGAAGTTTTCCTTCTGTTTCTATTTTTGAAACAGCTTTAGGAGAATAGGTATTATTTCTTCCCATGTGGTAGAATTCCCCTAGGAAGCCATCTGGCCCTGGACTCTTGTTTTTTGGGAGGTCTTTGATTACTGCTTCAATTTCCTTACTGGTTATTCATCTGTTCAGAATGTCTATTTCTTCCTGCTTCAGGCTTGGTAGTTTATAAGTTTCCGGGAATACATCCATTTCTTTCAAATTGCTTAATTTGTTGGCATATAGTTGCTGGTAAATAATTTCTAATAATGATTTCTATTTCCTTGGTATTAGTGGTTATCTCTCCCCTTTCATTCATGATTTTATTGATATGGGTCCTTTCTCTTTTCTTTTGGATAAGTCTGGCCAGAGGTTTATCGATCTTATTAATTCTTTCAAAGAACCAGCTTCTAGTTTCGTTGATCTGTTCTACTGTTTTTCTGGTTTCTATTTCATTGATTTCTGCTCTAATCTTTATATTTCTCTTCTCCTGCCTGTTTTAGGCTTTACTTATTGTTCTTTCTCCAGGTCCTTTAGGTGTAAATTTAGCTTGTGCATTTGGGATTTTTCTAATATTTTGAGAGAGGCTTGGATGGCCATGTATTTCCCTCTTAGGACCACCTTTGCAGTATCCCATAGGTTTTGAACCAATGTGTTTCATTCTCATTAGTTTTCATGAATTGTTTAAGTTTTTCTTTAATATCCTGGTTGACCCAGTCATTCTTTAGCAAGATGCTCTTTAACTTCCAAGTGTTTGAGTTCCTTCCAAATTCCTTCTTGTGGTTGAGTTGCAGTTTCAGAGCACTGTGGTCTGAAAATATGCAGGGAATAATCTCAATCTGTTGGTATCTGTTGAGACCTGATTTGTGACCCAGTATGTGGTCTATTCTGGAGAAAGTTCCATGTGCACTTGAGAAGAATGAATATTCTTTTGTTTTAGGATGGAATGTTCTATATGTATCTATGAAGTCCATCTGGTCCAATGTGTCATTCAAAGCTCTTGTTTCTTTGTTGATCTTCTGCTTAGATGATCTACCCATTGCTGTGAGTGGAGTGTTGAGGTCTCCTACTATTGATGTATTATTATCAACATGTTTCTTTATTTTGCTTATTAACTGGTTTATATAATTGGCTGCTCCCATGTTGGGGGCATAAATATTTATGATTGTTAAATCTTCTTGTTGGATAGACCTTTTAAGTATGATATAGTGTCCCTCTACATCTTTTACTACAGTCTTTGATTTAAAATCTAATTTGTCTGATATGAGGATTGCTACCCCAGCTTTCTTTTGTGGTCCATTAGCATTGTAAATGGTTCTCCATCCCCTCACTTTCAATCTGGAGGTGTCTTTAGGTTCAAAATGAATCTCTTGTAGACAGCATATGGCTGGTTTCTGCTTTTTTATCCAATCTGAAACCCTGTGTCTTTTCATGGGAGAGTTCAGCCCATTTATATTCAGAATAACTATTCAAAGATATGAATTTAGTGCCATTGTATTGCCTGTAAAGTCCCTGTCTGTAGATTTTCTCTGTTTCTTTCGGGTCTATGTGACTCTTGGGGTTTCTCTTCGCTTACAGAATCCCCCTTAATATTTCTTTCAGGGCTGGCTTGGTGGTCACATATTCTTTCCGTTTCTGCCTGTGCTGAAAGCTCTTTATCTCTCTATCTGTTCTGAATGACAGCCTTGCTGGATAAAGTATTCTTGGCTGCATATTCTTTTCATTTAGTACCCTGAATATGTCTTGTCAGCCCTTTCTGTCTTGCCAGGTTTCTTTGGACATGTCTGATGTTATTCTGATGTTCTTCCCTCCATATGTAAGGAACCTCCTCTCCCTGGCTACTCTCAGTATAGTTTCTTTGGCTGTAAAATTTGCAAGCTTCACTATTATATGTCGGGGTGTTGATCTATTTTTATTGATTTTGGGAGGGGTCCTCTCTGCCTCTTGGATTCAAATGCTTGTTTCCTTCTGCAGATTAGGGAAGTTCTCAGCTATGATTTGCTCAAATGCACCTTCTATCCCTCTCTCTGACCCCTCGGGGATCCAAATAATTCTGACATTGGAACGTTTCATGGCACAATTAATCTCTCCAATCTTTTTTTCATGTGCTACTAGCAGCCTATCTCTGTTTACCTCAACTTCCTTCCATTCCATTAGCTTATCTTCTATATCACTGATTCTCTCTTCTGAGAGAATGGCTGTTAAGAGTATCTAGTGTGGACTGCATTTCATTCATAGCGTTTTTTAGTTCAGCCTGATTAGATCTCATTCTGCTCTTAGAGATTCTATATTGTCACTAATGCTTTTTTTCAAGACTTTCTATTGACTTTATGCCCCTGTCAGGTTTTAGTATCAGGGTTATGCTAGCCTTAAAAATGGAATGGTAAGTGTGTTCAATCTTCTCTATTCTCTGGAAGTGGTTCTTTATTATTTATATTATTACTTCCTTAAATATTTAAAGGAATTCATGTGAGGTTGAGGGTTTCTTTTTGAGAGATTTAAAATATATAATAAATTAGATGACTAGCTAGATTTTCTCTTATTACTTACTTTAGTTATCATAATTGTTTTAATAAGATTTATTTACTTTTACTTTGATTTGTAGTGAAATATTTGCTTGTGATTTTAAAATCTTCCTTTTGCAATTTAATTTTTCTGACATACGCTTTTTATTTCTTAACAAGCCTTCATGCTCTTGCCTTCTTGTTTTCTTTTGATGTCTTTGTACTGATGTGTGCTGGATTCTTCCCCCCTCAAGAACGGGTTGGATTTTTTTTGGATCAGCTATTTGCATGAGGTTCCTATAAAGAGCTGCAGAGTTGGGGCAGTCTTTTGACAACCCGGCTCCTATTGTATTTTTATTTCATCTACAGCTACCTTGTCTGCTTCTGTGAAACAAACTGGCCCAAGAAACTTTTAAAAATCAGTTTCATTCACCCGAGTTCCAACACCAGTTAACAAAGCTTTAGCTTTTTAGCCTTATATATAGAACACCCTTTCTATGGAAGTTTTACATTAAATTTAGTTTTGTTTTGTACTTTTTGAGATATCCTGACTGTGCAACCTCTGAATCCTCTTCATTCTTCCCCCTTTACCTCTTTGAATAGCTTCTTTTAGTTTTCTCTCATGCATTTTAATCAAATTTAAAACCAATTTAACTATCTTTTCCCCCCAAAAAATAACTCAGTTTAGATTCCATTCTCTCAGTCATTCAGGTTATAAAACTTTGAATCATCTTTATCTCCTGTATCTCTCCTTACCTTTAGTTAGCAAGGTATGTTAATTCTTTTCTTATTGCTTATCTGCATTTTTTTTTCATTTTTACTGCTACCATCCTAGGTTGGTGCTCTAACTTTATTCTCTGAATACAGTCATTTCTGCAACCATCTAATTCATCCTAAAAATATCATCAAACAAATTTTCCCTAAACATAATTGGGCAGAAAATCAATTGTGCACTGAAAAAAAAATTCCCCATCATAAATATTAATGACTCTCTATATTCTGATCCAAATAATCTCTCCAATCTTATTTTACACTGTTCCTTTCATAACCCATACATTCTCGATTTCAATAATGCTTTCTCAAAATAGTCACTGCCTTCAACTACTATCCTGTAATAACCTCTTTCTGAGACTATCTAAAAAGGAAATTATATTTGTAGGCTTTGACTTAGCAATGAAGAATCTTGAATTTGTTTTCTGCTGAAAAGAAGTTATGACCATCTAAAATGGAACAAATGAAAAATAATTTTTAGCTTATTTATAAGAGCTCTCAAGGATAACTGACTGTTTTTTTTAAAAATTGCAACAATGTATTTTGTGTTTATAGCACATATAAAAATGAAATATTTAATTAAAAAGGCACAAGGGATGGGAGGAGGAATTGGAATGATGTTATAAGGTTCTTACATTATATGTGATATTGTAATACCATTTGATGGCTGGCTCAGATTTTGTAAACATGTATATTGTAAATTCTAGGGGAAGCACAAAAAAAGTTTTTTAAATGATGCATGAATAATATTTCTATAGATGAGCTTAAATGCAATCATAAAAATGCTCAATTAAATTTAGAGAAAATAAAAAAATGAAGGTGAAAAGAGAACAAATACAAAACAACCAGCAAGATGGAAGAGTTTAATCCGGCCATATCAATAAGCACTTCAAATAGTAATTGTCTAAACATACAAAACAAAGGCAAAGATTTAAAGACTAGATATAAAAGTAAGTGTGACTGTATGCTATCTAGAAGAACACAATTTAAATATAGACAAACAGCTTGAAAGTAAAAGGATGGAGAAAAATATGTCATTCAAACAGTAGTCAAAAAAACCCCAAAAAGCTGTAGCATTTTCAGACAAGGTAGACTGCAGAACAAGAAACAGTATCAGGGAAAAAGAAGGACATTACAAAATGATAAAGGGGTCAACTGTCTAAGAGAACACAATAATGGTAAATGTGTATTCACCAAAAGAACAGAGCTACAGTATATATGAAGCAAAAACTGATATAAAGAGAAACAGATCCAAATATAGTTGAATACTTCAACAATTCTCTCTGAATAATTGATAAAACAAGTGGACAGAAATTCAGTGAGGATATAAATGATCTGAATGATATAATCAACCAACGTAATTGGCATATACAGAACACTCCACCAGCAACTGCAGAATATATATGAGCTATTTCCTAATGTGTATGGAACACTCACCAAAAATAGACCACACAGACAAACCTTAAAAAAAATGTTAAAGGATAGAAATTATGCAGAGTGTGGTCTCAGACCATGATGGAATTACATTATAAGTCAGTAATAGAAGGATATCCCGGAAACCCTCAAATATTTGGATATTAAACTTAAAAATATCCCATGCGTTAAAAAAGAAGCTTATGAAAAATAAAATATAGTTTGTACTAAATGAAGATAGTACAACAAATCAAAATTCCTCAAATGCAGCTAAAGCAGTGCTTGAAGGATAAATTTTAACTTTCAATGATTAGCAAAGAAGTGCCTAAAATCGGTAATCTAAGATTCAATCTCAAGAAACTAGTAAAAGAAGATAAAATTAAGCCTGGCACAAGCATAAAGGAGAAAATTATAAATATTATAGCAGAAATCAATGAAATTAAAAGAAAAAACACAACAACAGATAAAGTCAGTGAGGCCAAAAGTTAATTTTTTGAATATATTAAGAAAGTTGATAAACTTTAACTAGGTTTACCAAGAGAAAAATAGTTTTACTATCAGTAATCAATATCAAAATGAGTAGATATCAATACCGATCCTATAGCTATTAAGAGGAAAATATGGAAAAAGTATAAAAAAACTTTTGCTCATAAATTCTAAAACTTTTATGAAATTTCCAAATCTCTTGAATGTCACAAACTATCAATATTCATGCAAGAAAAGATCTGAATTATCTTATATTTATTAAGGGAATTGAACATATAGTTTGAAATAGTTTATATATATATATATAAAAAATGTGTGTGTGTTTAATGGGATCTAGTAGTGGGTTGAATAACTACCATAATTTGAAGTGCTGAGAAGCACAAGGGATATTTCCAGGTATCTGCAACAACTGTATTTGATATGAAATTCTATGTGATTTCTGTTGGTGACAAAGTTATAGGTATGCTGATTTTACCATAATGAGTTACCTATATTCCTGGTGGAAGAAAATTCTATATTTCAGTTAGAAGTTAATGAAGATACATAGGTTTTAAAAATTACACCCATGTATTTTGGCCCTCTGAACTTCATTCATGGATCCCATGCTAAGAACTCTTGTTTTGTTACTGGGGGTCAAGAGAGAAATCTGACCTTTAAACCTTAGCAGGTTAGACAAGCAGAAGGATTACCCTGTTGGAATTTGATAAAGGCTATTTAAGACAGTTTATTTAAAAAGGACTCTTGGAATATACTCATTCTTACCTAAGAGGTCTGAGCAGATTCTTGAAGGATAAATATGTTGGTTGCTGCCTTTCTTAAGTCCCTTGGTAGAGTCACTCCTGTCCTCAAACTGCATGTTCAAACTTACTCAGTTCTGCAGTTAACATTCTAAAAAAAAAAAAACGTAAGGAGTTGCAGGAAGTTTAGCTTTCTTAGGCCGTGCAGCTTTACATCTGATGGGCTGATCATCTTCATTCAATCAAGATTGTTCTGGGCATGGGCTAGGTCGTAATTTTAATAAGACTCGATCCAACTCTCATTCAAAACTAGTCTTTACAAATGGCCCTGCTGGATTTTTGACCCAAGAAATGGAAGGTCCCCTTTCCTAATCCCTGAAAGTATGCAGAAGCATTAGTTCTTCCACTCAGAGGTTTTGGGTTTATTTGTTGAGTCCTTTACCCCATAAAACTTAAGTTTTGTCAAATTACTTGAGGGAAGATTAGCCAAGTATTTATCCTCCCTCTAACAACCTTTGTTTCATGAATAACAAAAACTGCAGAAGGACTGTTTAGAAGTGCTCTCACTGTCGTCTCCCATGCAAAGCCCCAAAACTCAGTGAATGCCTCCTGGTCGGAGCTTGCCATACATTCAGGGCTCTCCCAGACTCCAGTGTGTCATGGCAGCCCAGCATCACCACTGAAAGCTTGACTAGTTTTTCTCTCACACAGTTGAGTTCTTCTGCCAGAACCAAGCCCAATCCTTAGCCCTTGGCTGGAATCAGAAAATGAATCCAGAGAAGACCTGGGGTTGACTTACCCTAGAAGTCCTCTTTTTCTGAGAAATTTTAATACATCTTATACTCACTCCTAAAACTTGCCAATGCTCTAAAACTATAAATCCTGTCATTTATTCACCTGTTTTTGGTTTCACAGTGAGAGTGTCTATTTAGCATGCATGACCTCTGACACCCTAAGCAGAAGGGAGTTCTCTCGGCTATGTATCTCCTCTGTAGGTTTGTTTTCCCTCATGTGCCTTCCCTCTTTGAATACAATTTTTTTAAAGATTATTTACTTATTGATTTATTTGGGAGAGAGAGAACATGAGCTGGGGGAGCAGCAGGAAGAGGGAGAGGGAGAAGCAGACTCCCCGCTGTGGAGGGAGCTGAATGCAGGGCTCGATCCCAGGACCCTGGGATTATGACCTAAGCCAAAGCAGGTGCCCAACTGACTGAACCACCCAATTTTTTTAAAGTAAACTTTACACAATAATTAGGCAACAGGCGCCTAATGAACATGACGCTGAATTAGGTGACCATGGTAGCTCCTGAAAGCAGGTCCTCTCTTCAAGGAGGTTATTGTTGCAGATGCTTATGAGGATCTTTTATGTTTATATGTTTTATGCTTATATTTCTATGTTTATTTTTATGTCTATATATCAGGGTACTCCTTTCCAAGCACATGCTTTGGCCATATCTGGCACACTGTTTATGTAGATTGCGTATACTCTGTTCTTGTAGAAGATATATTTAATATCTTGATGCTTTTTCACTAGTATCTTTTCCAATTCAGGGAACACTCACTTGTCAGCTGCTTTGATACACTAAAAACTTTACAGTCCTTTTGTTTATTTGATTTATTTAAGATCTTGTCAAATTTATTTCTGGCTATGGGTTAGTTGTATCCTGGGCTTAAGTGTATTTTTATGAGTCTTTTTGTCTGAGAGTAAAATTTATTTTACTGTTGGCGTCAAGTTCTTGAACTCTCTGAAGTCTATCTTCTGGACTGTTTCGTACAATCCTATCCTGTTTAGATAAGAGACTTTTATTGAATGTTCAATACTTTATTTGAATTATCCTATAAAAAGATCATTCTCTGTATTAGAGATTCCTTTAAATAATAAGTAGCCAGTGATTGACAATGCCTCTTTTGCCATTTGATGTCATTGGAGTGGCAGAAAAAATATTCAATTTTAATACACTTGGAATCTCCCACTTTATCAAGGGAGAAAATTTTGTCTTTCCCTACAAAGAGCTTTGGCAGATAGAATTGGAGCTTAGTAATAAAGGTTGGTTAACAAGCATGTTAATTAATTTTCAGATCACTTAAAGCAAGATCACCAACTAAAGCTAATATAAGGGCTAGACAGGGAACCCAAATTAATGATAAGGCCAAACAAAATGTCAGAGAGGCAACACTGATTGCTGGGGACCAGTGAACCCGAATTAATGATAAGGCCAAACAAAATGTCAGAGAGACAACAGTGATTGCTGGGGACCATGGAAAATTGTTGTATCTGTGATCTCTTTTATTGGGGGCAGCATCATTTGTGTTTTATTATGTTGTATTCATCTGGCAATGCAGATCTAGTATTAAACATCTTCAGATTTTTCTAAAGAAGCCATATTTTTTAAAAGATTTTATCTATTTGAGAAAGAGAGAGAGTGTACATGAGTTGGGGGGAAGGGCAGAGGGAGAGGGAGAAGCAGACTCTGAACTGAGCTGGGAGCCCACTGGGACCCGGAGATCATGACCTGAGCTGAAGACAGATGCTTAACCAACTGAGTTCCCCAGGCACCCCTCTAAGGAAACCATATTGTTGTGTGATATTTCCTGATTACCTTTAAGAAATGGACTCAATTAAAACACACACACACACACACACACACACACACACACACACAGACAGACATGAATATATCTGGCAGTTCAATGTGATGCATGGGGTAGTAGCTGGATTCTTCAGGTTTTAAAACAGCTCTATTAACTGACTTTATTTAACCAAAACAAGCAGATCTGGTACAACTGAAAATTTGTTTTGCTATGTGTACATTTATAATTAATCAGAATTTTGCTTTCCAAAGCCTCCAAATCTTATCATTCTGCATGAGATTTTTGTATTGATCACAATTTTTTCATGTTAAAACTAATATGACTTCTTAAGGCCTTCATATTTTTGACCTAATCCTATTTACTAATTCACTAGATATTTATTGAATAAACTCTGTGTTGAAATCACTGGTTTGTATGATAAGGATATACCATGAACAAGAGACAGATCCTACCTTTAATAGTATTTACATGTCAATTTAATCATTAAAATACACTTTTACATATACTACATATTTAAAGTAGCTTCCCCCCACCCCCCGCCAGAGGCATCTTTTCAACATGAAAATATATTAAAAGTCCTTGATGTTACACATACCAAAAGAAACTCAGTTGCTGATGAAGCTCTGGAGTTAAGTGGAAAATTGGAAAATTCTTGTGACTTTAGTTTTGCTTTATTTTGTTTAATCTGCACCTACATTCTGAAAGCTTGTGTATATAGCTAAAATGTAAACTGTATAAACTTTGCATGTTCCAGATATTGTTGAAACTATACAGATCTTCTCAAACATATTTTTTATACACAGTGCCTGAAGAGAGTTTCTCTAACTATATGTAGTAAAATGATGCATCTCTGGAGGATTATGACATGTCATTTGCTGGAATGGATATTTTAAAGAGCTAGAGGCAAACTAATACCATTTCTTTCCTATCTTCCCAGTAGGTAAGTTGGCAGTTAATCTCTGACAGAGTTTAGAGGGGGCACGATACCAGGATATGGGCTCTTAATGGCCTTTACAATTTTTATTTATACAGATAAGCAACCTGGTCACTGTTCTACATGTCCATGTGCTCTCTGTTTTTTTGATAATGGCCCTGTTATTTCAGAGCGAAGCAGTCAGGCTCAAAAATTCCATCTGTTTTAATAGCACAAGGCCACCTTCCATCCGAATGAGTATGGCCTGGATTGGTTGTTCTGGCTAGTGGTTTATTCCAAGGCAAAAATACTTGGCCAAAGTTAGAGAGGATATTGTTTTCAATGAAGAGGAAAATAAAGGTTGAGCCTGTCACTGTCTCTTATGTAATGTTAGATATAGTGTTAAAAGGCTTACAGTTGGTGAGTTGTAAAACTTGGAAAAGCTGGATCAGAAGACAGATCCACTATGTGATTCTATGCAGCACTGAGTTATGGAAAGGGCATTGAAATGCAAATAAGTTACCTGGATGTTCTTTTCCTAAATCTGTCAATTATGTTTTGTGTATCCTTGCATAAATATCTTTTTCTTTAAAACCCAAGACGGTCTATATCATTTATAGGCTCAAAGCCAAATGAAAATGTAGAACTCCATGTTTAAAAATCATTAATGGTTTTAAGACGGTAAAGTCAGAGTGCTAAATCCAACGCAGGACCCCTCTAAACACAGGCCTTGTGTGGCTACTCAGATCGTATGCCCTGAAGCTTGCCCTCCCCAAGACCTATGGTCTTTATTTATGAAATCACTATGACTCTATGAACCTAGCCTGAGCTGTGAAAATCTTATGATGTTCACATTGGATGTTGGTATATTTTGTAAATTATGAAGAACAATACTAATATAAAGAGTTGCTAAGGTTTACTCTTCAGTTTAACTAGATAATCCAATAGGAGCATATTTTATCACCTGTGTGTATTAGATTATTTCCATACTTTTTTTTGGATCTCAGTCTCATGAAAGTTTATTAAAAATAATCACAATTCATGCTACAACAGATTTTTTTGAAAGCCGAGTATATTTGGAAATACATAAGGACAGTGTGTGTGTGTGTGTGTGTGTGTGTAAATCTAAATGTCAAGAGAGGTGTGAGTTAGAAATACAGATTTGGGAAATAGAATGAAAAATTTGTGTTTATGGAAATTATTAAGGGAGGTCATTAAGGGGAGAATGAGTGAGTGAAGCACAAACAGATTGATAAATAGCTTATCCCAAAAGCATTTAAGGTAGCTAATAGTAAATAGGCAGATGACAGAGAAACAGAGTAAACAGAGTATTGCACTGGAATTACTTTTGATTTCCTGTGATATCTATTACCATTCTAAAACAACGCCACATCCCCATCAGAGATGATCAGAAGGAAAATAGAGAGGGTTGGACAAGGTATCAGATCATATGTAAAAACAAAGGGAGTGACATTTGTCTTTCCTTTTACCGCGTTGATCTATTTTTTCTCCTGTTTTAATGTCATTAATTACCTAAGATACAGAAAAGTGCAAGAGCTTTTGAGCCTCTGAGTTTAAAATAAAAAGAAGAAATGTGAAAAACAGTCTCTCCCTTTCTACACATGCTTCCTTTAGAAATGACCAAATATCTGATCATCTTGCTCCAGGTCCTGTAAATGTCTCACCAATATTACAAGAGTAAACTTCCTCCTGCTTGTAACCTTTTCACTATTTGCTGGGTCCTCCAAACTGCTTCCTGAGTGAGCTTTATACTATCTGGCTCTGCTCCAACCAGACCTAACTTAAAGCTTACTTTACATAGCCTTCCGATAAATCCCAGACTGCTGTCAGGGACGCTCACAGTGTGGTCCAGCTTACCTTTTTTCCATCTTTCACTATTTGCACTGAATCACCTCACATCGTAGTCCTGCCGAACCGTTTACAGTTCCTCAAACATTTCCCATCCTTCCTAGTTTCCAGGCCTTTACAATCCAATTTCCCTCTGCTTAGATATTATAATCCACTTCCCCAGCCAGCAAACTATCTTTCCTCCAAAACTTACACAACTATTCTCTCCTCTGTAGTTAACACCCTGCTGAGTTTCCGAAGCAGAATAACTCCTGTGGTTTTTCATGAGACTTCTATGACTACCATGTGTTATTAGCTAGCTTTGCTGTGACACAAACCACCCAATACCTTGTGCTTAAAAAACAAAACAAAACAAAACAAAACAAAGAAAAAAGAAAGATTGTCTGAAACTCTTCACCAGGCAGCAGTTGGCAGTTTGTGGTAGACATACTTCTCTTGTCTTCTTCCTTTAGATTTCAGATAGTGGTTTCTCCATAAAGAAATTAAAAATAAGTCTAACAACAGAAAATTAGTGTTGGGATATTTAGAATATGAGTAGTCAGTGAGGCCTTTTTTTAAATCTCTGGGTCATGGACCATTTCCTTTCTTCTCTCTGGCTAATGAAGGCCTTTTTTTAATGGGTGATTTTGAAAACAAGTATCTGAAGGAAAAGGAGGGGCTATCTTTCTGAATGTGGAGGAGAAAAGCATACCAGGCAGAGGTAATAAATACAAGAGAAGTAAAAGAGGGACCGGCCTGGAATGCATCACTGGAGAAGGCTGGATCGAGGAGTGAGAGATGAGGAAAAACAGGCAATCAAGGACCACCTCTCTCTCTCTCTCTCTCTCTCTCTCTCTGTTTTTTGAAAAACCAGAATAATTATTTTTGTGTTTTATGCTAATTATGGTGGAAAACCATTGGATAGTTTTAAGCAGATGTGATGAATGTAATATATGTTTATAAAAGAATACTGGCCACTGGGTAGCGAATGTGTTATTGTAGGGTACTATTGTAGGGCAAGAGGAAGGCAAAAAAGGCAAACAGGAAGCTACTGCAGTCGTTTAGATGATAAACAAGCATGGCTTATACTGATGTGGTAACAGTGGACCTAGAGCACATGAGGAAGGGGTAGAACCTTGATAAGGGCAAGAAGAGTTTGTCTTCATAACAGAGGGAAGGTGGTATATATTGGTAGTGGTGACATGGAGGATTGAAGGATTTCTCTTATCTGTTGCTTGTACATTTGTAACAGAGTAACAAAGTATATGACAACAGCTGACTGTTAGGGGATTTCTTAAAAAATAGAAATCCGAAGAAAGAGATGATATAAAATAGTTATTTGGGGGAATATGAAAAAATGTTTAGGGAAGTGTACCAGAATTTCCAGGTAGTGTTAAAGACTCGTCTGAGTTTTGTCATCAAGAATTTATAGTGAAACAAGTCAACTTGGTTTTGTGTTTTACATCTATCAATGTCCATTTTTTCCTGTAGCTGATGGATAGTTAAATTTAACTACAGTCATAGGTTTTGTTTTCCAGGTTTGCACAACAGAGGAAGGAAAGATGAAGCATTAGAAATATTTGCAAAGCAGTGTTTGTAATTCTGCATTACATATTCTAAGAAAAGAAGGAAGGGATTAGTGAACAGTACTGAGGTGCCTTAGTCCATTCAGGCTGCTATAACAAAAATGCCATAAACTGGGTGGATTCTAAACGGCAAACTTTTTTTTTTTTCATAGTTCCGTAGTCTGGGAAGTCCAAGATCATGGTGCCAGCAGATTCAGTGTCTGGTGAAAGCTAATTTCCACCCTGATGGCCTTCTTTTCACTATAACCTCACATGGTGGAAGGAGGCAAAAGAGCTATCTGAAACCTCATTTATAAGGGCTCTAATACCATTCATGACTGCTCTGTCTTCATGACCTAATTACCTCCCAAAGGCTCCAGTTCCTTTTACCCTCACCTTGGGGGTTAGGAGTTCACACATGAAGCTTTTTAAAGATTTATTTATTTATTTATTTATTTTAGAGAGAGAGTGTGTGTAAACGGGGGTGGGGGGCAAAGGGAGAGGGAGAGAAGAATCCAAGCAGATTCCCCACTGAGCATGGAGCCCAACATGGGACTTGAACCCAGGACCCCAAGATCATAACCTGAGCTGAAGTCAAGAGTTGGACACTTAACCAACTGAAACACCCAGGTGTCCCACAACACATGAAGTTTGAGGATGATACAAACATTCAATCATCGGCATGAGGAAATTGTAGGACTAATTGAATGGAGGTCTCAATGGAGTTGTTTGTTGTTATTGTTTGGAGTTTTTTAAAAATTAAAAATAATGCTATATACCTGAAGCCTAGAAGGTGTGGGTCACTATATAAAAGTTACGAATTTGAGTTTTTAGGTAGTGAAGCTATTGGTGATCTCAAGGTTTTAGGTGTTACCAAAGGACTAAGTGGCAGAAGTGGGTGTAAAATACTAAATTATTGGTGGTGAGTTTAGGAACAGAGAGACATAAGTATTGAAAATTGAAAATCATGGAGCAGTGTTAAAAAAGATGGTAAATCAGGAATTAAAGACATCAGTCAATGAACAGGAGTAACCAGAGGGTTAGAAGGTGAAAGTGACCATGGGGAATAGCAGGTGATTGAGACTGGTGGCATTGGCTTTAAAAAAGCTGAGGAGAAAAGAGTTTAGAAAGTTTCGGAGTAGCAAAGAGAATGGAAGAGAACACTGACTTCTGTCTAGACCGTGAGGTGCACAAAATTTACGGAAAGGAAGAATCTCTCCAAAGAACTGCATAGAAAATAGTGATATTAGGAGTATATTTAAAGAAGTTCACGGCTGTTGGTGATTATAGATCATGAATTCAAAAGATCCAGGGGAAATGTTTGGGATGGGAAAAATCTATGGATAACTGAGACATCAATGAATAAATAATCTTGAGTGTAGGGTTGTGGTGATGATACTTTTGGAGAACAGATACTCCCAAGGATTTAGATACTGAAGGACTTGGATGTTTGACAGTGAATGAGGGTCTAGGGCTCTGTGGGATGATAGGATGCAAAATTATCTTTCTAGTGTTTTCAGTCTGTAGGTTTCTAGAATTGACAAAAATATAGATGTTTTTCCCCCATCATTTTAGAAAACTCTTCTGGTTCTATAACATTCAATTATATGTCCAATTGCCTCCTACTATGAAACTCAGGTTGCCTCTTGAGGCATCTTATAGCTCTTTCTGCATATTTTTGAAGAAGAGTGTCTATTAATTGAGTTTTTTTTTTTCCCAAATGTTCTAGTTAATGCACCTAACCTTCTTATATACCCCAAAGAATAATTTAGGCCGGTTGAAATCCTCCACATCATCGACCTGGGCTCTGCTATAACTTTCATGAGGCTGAACACAGACACTCATTTAAAAGTGAGTCAAACAGCTGAATTCAGTTAAGACAGCTGCCTCTCTTAAACACTTGCACTTGCATTTCAATAAATCTCAATTTCTAAAATTGAGTCTTTCGACAAATTTGAGATAGTTTTCAATATGTTTTCCCTGTGAAAATTTTAATTTCAAAATTTTTTTAAACCCATAGAAAAGCATAGAAAATATACAAGAGACATGTGTATAGGTTCCTCCCTCGATTTAACAATGATTAGCAGCTCCTCATTCTTTCCCCTCAGCTTTATCAAGATATAATTGATATAAAACATGGTGTAAGTTTAAGGTGTACAATGTAATGATCTGATACATGTATATATTGTGAAATGTTTACCCCAATAAGGTTAGTTAAACATACCCCTCACCTCACATAACTACCATTTTGTTGTTATTTTGGTGAGAACATTAAAACTCTCACAGCAACTTTCAAGTATACAATATAGTATTTTTAACTATAATCACCATGCAGTACTTAGATCCCTAGAACATACTCATTTTATAACTGAATATTAGTACCCTTTGACCAGTACCTTCTCATTGTCCTAACCCTCAGCCCCTGGCAACCACCATTCTACTCTCTATTCTACGAGTTCAGTGTTTTTAGATTGCACATATAAGTGAGATCATACAGTATTTGTCTTTCTCCGTCTAACTTATTTCACTTAGCATATTGCCCTCAGAGTCTATCCATGTTGTCACAAATAGCACGATTTCCTTCTTTTTTAGGCTGAATAATATTCCATTGTATTTGTATTCTACATTTTCTTTATCCATTCATCCACTGCTAGTCACTTTGGTTGTTTCTGTATCTTGGCTATTGTGAATAATGCTGCAGTGCACATACAAGTACAGATATCTCTTTGAGATAATGGCTTCATTTCCTTTAGCTATATATCAAGAAGTGGAATTGCTGGATCATATGGTTGTTCTGTTTTTAATCTTTTCAGAAACCTCCATGTTGTTTTCTAGGTCGGGTGCACCAATTTACATTTCCACCAACAGTAACAAATGTTCTCTTTTTTTCCACACCCTCACCAACTTTTGTTAGTTCTTGTCTTTTTGATAATAGCCATTCTAACATGTGTGAGTGACATCTCATTGTGGTTTTGATTTGCATTTTCCTGATGATTAGTGATATTGAACACAGTTGCAAGT
Source organism: Zalophus californianus (assembly GCF_009762305.2). Classification (NCBI taxonomy): domain Eukaryota; kingdom Metazoa; phylum Chordata; class Mammalia; order Carnivora; family Otariidae; genus Zalophus; species Zalophus californianus. The sequence goes on from NC_045595.1 coordinate 141,533,786, forward strand.
ACCTGTTGGCCATTTGTATGTCTTCTCTAGGGAAATGTCTGTTCAAGTCCTCTGCCCATTTTTTAACTGAATTGTTGGTGGGTTTGTTATTGACTGGTATAATTTCCTTATATATTTTAGACATTAACCCCTTATCAGATGCATGATTTTGCTAATATATTCTTCCATTCTGTAGGTTGCCTTTTCATTTTGTTAATGTTTCTATTGCTATGCAGAAACATTTTAGTTTGATGTAGTTCCACTTGTTGATTTTTGCTTTTGTTGCTTGTGCTTTTGGTGTCATACATATCTAAAATCATTGCTAAGACTGATGTCAAGGAGCATTTTCCCTATGTTTTCTTCTAGGAGTTTTATGGTTTCAGGTCTTACATTTAAGTCTTTAATCCATCTCAAGTTCATTTTTGAGAGTGGTGTAAAATACTGGTCTCATTTCATGCTTCTGCACATCACGAATATCCAGTTTCCCAGGACCATTTATTGAAGACACTGTCCTTTCCACATTAACAATTCTTGACTGCCTTGTCAAATATTAGCTGAGTATATACACGTGCATTTATTTCTGGACTCTTAATTTTGTTCTGTTGATCAAAGTGTCTTTTTATGCTAGTAGCAAATTATATTGATTACTATAGTTTTGTAATATAGTTTGAAATCAGGATATGTGATACATCCAGTTTTGTTTTTATTTCAGATGGCTTTGAATATCCAGGGTCTTTTGTGATTTCATACAAATTTTATGCTAGTTTTTTCTCTTTCTGTGAAAATAGCATTGAAATTTTGATAGGGATTGTATTGACTCTATAGAGTCTTTGGGTAGCATGAACATTTGAACAATATTAAATTTTCTTAGCCACAAACAGGGTATATTTTCATTTGTTTGTGTCATCTTCAGTTTTTTTTCATCAAAGTCTTACACATTTTGATGTACAGGTGTTTCACTTCCTAGTTAAATTTATTCCTAAGTATTTTATTATTTTTGGTGGTATTATAAATGACATTATTAAAAATTTCTTCTCCAGATAGTTCATTGTTAATGCATAAAAAGGCAGCTGATTTTTGCATATTAACTCTGTGTCCTAAAACTTTACTGAATTTGTTTTTTACTTCTAAAGTTTTTGGTGGAGTCAGGATTTTCCATATACATGATCATGTTATCAGAAAAAGGAGACGATTTTACTTCTTCCTGTCCCATGTGGATGCTTTTTTATTTTATTCCTTATTGCTCTGGCTAGGACTTCCAGTGCTATGTTGAATAGGCATGGTGAGAGCGGGCACACTTCTTGTTCCTGATCTTGGAGGAAAAACTTTCAGTCTTTCACTGTTGAGTATGATGTTAGCTGTTGGTTTGTCTTATATGGCCTTTATTATGTTCAGACATGTTCCTTATTTGTTGAAAGTTTTTATCATGAAAGTAGATTGAATTTTGTAAAATGCTTTTTCTACATCTTTTGAGATGATCATATGATTTTTATCCTTCATTTTATTAATGTGGTGAATCACAGTGATTGATTAGCAGATGTTGAACCCTCTTTGCATCACTGGCATAAATTTCATTTGATGAGGGTGAGATCCTTTTAATGTGATTGAATTCAGTTTGCTAGTATTTTGTTCAGAATTTTTACATCTATACTCAATAGGGATAATGGCCTGTTGTTTTCTTTCTTGTGTCATCTTTATCCAGCTTTGGTATCAGGACAATCCTGCCCTCATAAAATGAATTTAGATGTGTTTCCACCTCTTCAGGTTTTTTGGGAGATTTCAAAAAGAATTGGCATTCATTGGTATTCTTCTTTAAATATTTGGTCAAATTGACCAGTGAAAACATCTGATCCTGGGTTTCTCTATTTTTGGAAGTCTTTAATTATTTATTCAATTTCCATACTTGTTATTGGTCTGTTCAGATTTTCTATTTCTTCATGATTCAGTCATAGTGGCTTGTATTGTTTCTAGAAACTTATCAATTTCCTCTAGGTTGTCCAATTTTTGGTATATAATTGCTCTTAGTAAGTCATCCATCACCTTTTGTAATTTCTGTGATTATCAGTTAAAACAACTTTTTCTTTCATTTATGTTATTTATTTGAATCCTATCTCTTTCTTGGTTAATCTAGCTAAAGGTTTGTCAATTCTGTTTACCTTTTCAAAAACAACTCCTAATTTTGTTTTAGATATAGATATAGATAGATAGATAGATAGATAGATAGATAGATAGATAGATAGATGGATAGATAGATATAAACAGCATGGAGCCCAATATGAGTCTTGAACTCATGATTCTGAGATCAAGGACCTGATCTGAGATCAAGAGTCAGATGCTTAACCGACTGCGCCACCAAGTTGTACCCAAGATTGGGTACATATATATTTACAATTATTTTATCCTCTTAATTATCTGACCCCTTTAGCATTATATAATTTCCTTTGTCTCTTTAACATTTTTTAATATTGAAGTCTATTTTGTCATGTAAGTATAGCTACCCCTGCCTTCTTTTGCATTCCTACACTTTGATCCTGTGAGTGTACTTGAAGGCAGAGTGAACGTCATGTGGGTATAGTATAGTTGTTTTTTATCCATTCAGTCACTCTAAGCCGTTTGATAGGAAAATTTTTTATTATATTATGTTATGTTAATCACCATACATTACATCATTAGTTTTTGATGTAGTGTTCCATTTACATTTAGGGCAATTATTGATATGTTAGAATTTACTATTTCTATTTTGTTAATGTTTTCTGGCTATTTTGTAGTTCCTTTCTTCTCTTGCTGTCTTCCTTTCTGAAATTATGATTTTCCATAGTAGTATACTTTGATTATTTTCTCTTTATCTTGTATGTATTTACTAGAGGTTTTGGCTTGTTGCTTACCTTACCCTGAGGCTTACTTGAAACACCTATTGATATTTAAGCTAATAACAACTTAACTTCAATTGCATACAAAAACTCTACCCTTTTACTCCTCACACATTTTATGTTTTTGATATCACATTTACATTTTTTTTTTTTTAAATTGTGTATCCATTACTCCGGAGTTCTTGCAGAGCTGTTTCTTTTGTGGGGAACTGAGGCTGGGATCTACTTCGCCATCTGAGTGAGATCAATGCTCCCTATCCCTTTTTCTTTTTTTTTTAAATCTTTTCCACTATTATTTGTAGGAATTTTACTGACAATTTATTTCTAAAACATACAGTTTTAAACACTGTATGTTAATGATACTATATTATAATTTCATTAATAATAATTTACACTAATGATACTATATTATATGAAAGGCAATTTAATATTTTCACTTTATATTATATTTCATATATTTTCATATATTTTAAATTATTGTAAATACCAGTGATGAAAAGTTGCCCCACATCAAATAGTATAATTGAAATCAACTCCCTGAAGTTATGGTTTTCCAAAAAGGAAGGAAAGGAAGGGGAAGAGAGGGGAGGGAAAGGGAGGGGGGAGGAGGGGGGATGGGATGGGAAAGGGGAAGAGAAAACTCTTCAGTTCTACCCCTCTGAAATCACATGAACAAGTCTAATTTTAATTATTGCTAATGGTATTTGCTCTTCTCTTCCTCCATTTGGACATCAATAATTGCATCAACTCCCATTGTTACTCCTATCCCATGGTTTCTAGATTCTTTATTCTTCTGGAAAGTCTTCCTCTGCTCACACAATTTTTCAGCATCTCTTCTGTACTTTGGCAACTACAACTATATATAATTTCCAGATGTGGTTTAGCCTGCAGTAATCTTGTCTGAACACTGCATTTATTAAGGCAAGCACTCTTACTCTTGTTTACTCAACCCGTTTTATGGATTTTCTTTTATTATTATGTTACATATTTCAGCATCTTCATTACAAATTATGTCTTTGCCTCTATCTGTTTTCCCACACTTTCCTTCTATTCTTATAACAAACAGTGCTCTAGGTTCTAAAGCTTTAAGAAACGACCAAGGTACAATCTCTGCTCTGAGTGCATTGAGGGGGCTGTTTCTTCCGTGGGAATGCAAGAATCAGGCCCATTTGGCTTTAAATTGCCTAATTTAATTTCTTATGTTTACTAAAGAGTTACAGCACCATCATTTCTCACCCCCACTGCTATTTTTAGTCAGCCATTACTCTTCTTGAAATTTCTATGAAATCAATAGGCTTCTCTGAAGGGCCATTCTTCTTGATATGAAAACAAATACATCTCTACTCCCCATAAAATATGTTAAGATTTATCTCTAGAAAGTTATCTACCAATATCATTTTTTTTTTAATTTTTTTATTGTTATGTTAATCACCATATATTACATCATTAGTTTTTGGTGCAGTGTTCCATGATTCATTGTTTGTTCATAACACCCAGTGCTCCATGCAGAACGTGCCCTCCTCAATACCCATCACCAGGCTAACCCATCCCCCTACCCCCCTCCCCTCTAGAACCCTCAGTTTGTTTTTCAGAGTCCATCATCTCTCATGGTTCGTCTCCCCCTCTGACATACTCCCCTTTTCTTCCTCTCCTGTTATCTTCTTCTTTTTCTTTTTTCTTAAAATATGTTGCGTTATTTGTTTCAGAAGTACAGATCTGTGATTCAACAGTCTTGCCCAATTCACAGCGCTCACCATAGCGCATAGCCTCCCCAATGTCTATCACCCAGCCACCCCATCCCTCCCACCCCCAAACACTCCAGTAACACTCAGTTTGTGTCCTGAGATTAAGAATTCCTCATATCAGTGAGGTCATGTGATACATGTCTTTCTCTGATTGACTTATTTCACTCAGCATAACACCCTCCAGTTCCATCCACGTCGTTGCAAATGGCAAGATCTCATTCCTTTTGATGGCTGCATAATATTCCATTGTATATATATACCACCTCTTCTTTATCCATTCATCTGTCGATGGGCATCTTGGCTCTTTCCACAGTTTGGCTATTGTGGACATTGCTGCTATAAACATTGGGGTACACGTACCCCTTCGGGTCCCTACATTTGTATCTTTGTGGTAAATACCCAGTAGTGCAATTGCTGGATCGAACGGTAGCTCTAATTTCAACTGTTTGAGGAACCTCCATACTGTTTTCCAGAGTGGTTGCACCAGCTTGCATTCCCACCAACAGCGTAGGAGGGTTCCCCTTTCTCCACATCCCCGCCAACATCTGTCATTCCCTGACTTGTTAATTTTAGCCATTCTGACGGGTGTGAGGTGGTATCTCATTGAGGTTTTGATTTGGATTTCCCTGATGCCGCGTGATGTTGAGCACTTTTTCATGTGCCTGTTGGCCATTTGGATGTCTTCTCTGGAGAAATGTCTGTTCATGTCTTCTGCCCATTTCTTGATTGGATTATTTGTTCTTTGGGTGTTGAGTTTGATAAGTTCTTTATAGATTTTGGATACTAGCCCTTTATCTGATATGTCATTTGCAAATATTTTCTCCCATTCTGTCGGTTGTCTTTTGGTTTTGTGGACTGTTTCTTTTGCTGTGCAAAAGCTTTTTATCTTGATGAAATCCCAATAGTTCATTTTTGCCCTGGCTTCCTGTGCCTTTGGCGATGTTTCTAGGAAGAAGTTGCTGCGGCTAAGGTCGAACAGGTTGCTACCTGTGTTCTCCTTTAGGATTTGGATGGACTCCTGTCTCACGTTTAGGTCTTTCAACCATTTGGAGTCTATTTTTGTGTGTGGTGTAAGGAAATGGTCCAGTTTCATTCTTCTGCATGTGGCTGTCCAATTTCCCCAACACCATTTGTTGAAGAGACTGTCTTTTTGCCATTGGACATTCTTTCCTGCTTTGTCAAAAATAAGTTGACCATAGAGTTGAGGGTCCATTTCTGGGCTCTCGATTCTGTTCCATTGATCTATGTGTCTGTTTTTGTGCCAGTACCATACTGTCTTGATGATGACAGCTTTGTAATAGAGCTGGAAGTCCGGAATTGTGATGCCGCCAGCTTTGCTTTTCTTTTTCAGTATTCCTCTGGCTATTCTGGGTCTCTTCTGGTTCCATACAAATTTTAGGATTATTTGTTCCATTTCTTTGAAAAAAGTGGATGGTATTTTGATGGGGATTGCATTGAATGTGTAGATTGCTCTAGGTAGCATTGACATCTTCACAATGTTGATTCTCCCAATCCATGAGCATGGAACGTTTTTCCATTTCTTTGTGTCTTCTTCAATTTCTTTCATGAGTATTTTATACTTTTCTGAGTACAGATCCTTTGCCTCTTTGGTTAGATTTATTCCTAGGTATCTAATGGTTTTGGGTGCGATTGTAAATGGGATCGACTCCTTGATTTATCTCTCTTCTGTCTTGTTGTTGGTGTATAAGAATGCCACTGATTTCTGTGCATTGATTTTATATCCTGCTACTTTACTGAATTCCTGTATGAGTTCCAGCAGTTTTGGGGTGGAGTCTTTTGGGTTTTCCACATACAGTATCATATCATCTGCAAAGAGTGAGAGTTTGACTTCCTCTTTGCCGATTTGGATGCCTTTGATTTCTTTTTGTTGTCTGATTGCTGTGGCTAGGACTTCTAATACTATGTTGAATAGCAGTGGTGAGAGTGGACATCCCTGCCGCGTTCCTGACCTTAGGGGAAAAGCTCTCAGCCTTTCCCCATTGAGAATGATATTCGCTGTAGGTTTTTCGTAGATGGCTTTTATGATATTGAGGTATGTACCCTCTATCCCTATACTCTGAAGAGTTTTGATCAAGAAAGGATGTTGTACTTTGTCAAATGCTTTTTCTGCATCTATTGAGAGGATCATATGATTCTTGCTCTTTCTTTTGTTAATGTATTGTATCACGTTGATTGATTTGCGGATGTTGAACCAGCCTTGCAGCCCAGGAATAAATCCCACTTGGTCGTGGTGAATAATCCTTTTAATGTACTGTTGGATCCTATTGGCTAGTATTTTGGTGAGAATTTTTGCATCCATGTTCATCAAGGATATTGGTCTGTAATTCTCTTTTTTGATGGGGTCTTTGTCTGGTTTTGGGATCAAGGTAATGCTGGCCTCATAAAATGAGTTTGGAAGTTTCCCTTCCATTTCTATTTTTTGGAACAGTTTCAGGAGAATAGGTATTAATTCTTCTTGAAATGTCTGATAGAATTCCCCTGGGAAGCCATCTGGCCCTGGGGTTTTGTTTCTTGGGAGATTTTTGATGACTGTTTCAATTTCCTTAGTGGTTATAGGTCTGTTCAGGTTTTCTATTTCTTCCTGGTTCAATTTTGGTAGTTGACACATCTCTAGGAATGCACCCATTTCTTCCAGGTTATCTAATTTGCTGGCATAGAGTTGCTCATAATATGTTCTTGTAATTGTTTGTATTTCTTTGGTGTTTGTTGTGATCTCTCCTCTTTCATTCATGATTTTGTTGATTTGGGTCATTTCTCGTTTCTTTTTGATCAGTCTGGCCAGGGGTTTATCAATCTTGTTAATTCTTTCAAAGAACAAGCTCCTAGTTTCGTTGATCTGTTCTACTGTTCTTTTGGTTTCTATTTCATTGATTTCTGCTCTGATCTTTATGATTTCTCTTCTCCTGCTGGGTTTAGGCTTTATTTGCTGTTCTTTCTCCAGCTCCTTTAGGTGTAGGGTTAGGTTGTGTATTTGAGACCTTTCTTGTTTCTTGAGAAAGGCTTGTATTGCTATATACTTTCCTCTCAGGACTGCCTTTGCTGTATCCCAAAGATTTTGAACAGTTGTGTTTTCATTTTCATTGGTTTCCATGAATTTTTTAAATTCTTCTTTAATTTCTTGGTTGACCCATTCATTCTTTAGTAGGATGCTCTTTAGCCTCCATGTATTTGAGTTCTTTCCGACTTTCCTCTTGTGGTTGAGTTCTAGTTTCAAAGCATTGTGGTCTGAAAATATGCAGGGAATGATCCCAATCGTTTGGTACCGGTTGAGACCTGATTTGTGACCTAGGATGTGATCAATTCTGGAGAATGTTCCATGGGCACTAGAGAAGAATGTGTATTCCGTTGCTTTGGGATGGAATGTTCTGAATATGTCTGTGAAGTCCATTTGGTCCAGTGTGTCATTTAAAGTCTTTATTTCCTTGTTGATCTTTTGCTTAGATTATCTGTCCATTTCAGTCAGGGGGGTGTTAAAGTCCCCCACTATTATTGTATTGTTGTCAGTGTGTTTCTTTGCTTTTGTTATTAATTGCCTTATATAATTGGCTGCTCCCATGTTCGGGGCATAGATATTTACAATTGTTAGATCTTCTTGGTGGATAGACCCTTTAAGTAGGATATAGTGTCCTTCCTCATCTCTTATTACAGTCTTTGTTTTAAAATCTAGTTTGTCTGATATAAGGATGGCCACCCCAGCTTTCTTTTGGTGTCCATTAGCATGGTAAATGGTTTCCCACCCCCTCACTTTCAATCTGGGGGTGTCTTTGGGTCTAAAATGAGTCTCTTGCAGACAGCATATTGATGGGTCTTGTTTTTTAATCCAATCTGATAGCCTGTGTCTTTTGATTGGGGCATTGAGCCCATTTACATTCAGGGTAACTATTGAAAGGTATGAATTTAGTGCCATTGTATTACCTGTAAGGTGACTGTTAACTGTCTGTTGTCTGTGTTCGTTTCTGCTCTTTGCTGCTTTTAGGTTCTCTCTTTGCTTAGAGGACCCCTCTCAATATTTCTTGGAGGGCTGGTTTCGTGTTTGCAAATTCCTTTAGTTTTTATTTGTTCTGGAAGCTTTTTATCTCTCCTTCTATTTTCAATGATAGCCTAGCTGGATATAGTATTCTTGGCTGCATATTTTTCTCGTTTAGTGCTCTGAAGATATCTTGCCAGTCCTTTCTGGCCTGCCAGGTCTCTGTGGATAGGTCTGTTGCCAATCTAATGTTTCTACCATTGTAGGTTACATATCTCTTCTCCCGAGCTGCTTTCAGGATTTTCTCTTTGTCTCTGAGACTCGTAAGTTTTACTATTAGATGTCGGGGTGTTGACCTATTATTATTGATTTTGAGAGGGGTTCTCTGTGCCTCCTGGATTTTAATGCCTGTTTCCTTCCTCACATTAGGGAAGTTCTCTGCTATAATTTGCTCCAATATACCTTCTGCCCCTCTCTCTCTCTCTTCTTCTTCTGGGATCCCAATTATTCTAATGTTGTTTCGTCTTATCGTATCACTTATCTCTCAAATTCTGCCCTTGTGATCCTGTAGTTGTTTCTCTTTTTCTCAGCCTCTTTATTTTCCATCATTTGGTCTTCTATATCGCTGATTCTCTCTTCTGCCTCATTTATCCTAGCATTTAGTGCCCCCATTTTTGATTGCACCTCATCAATAGCCTTTTTGATTTCGATTTGGTTAGATTTTAGTTCTTTTATTTCTCCAGAAAGGGTTTCTCTAATAACTTCCACGCTTTTTTCAAGCCCAGCTAGTAGCTTTAAAGTCATGATTCTGAACTCTAGGTCCGACATCGTACTAATGTCCGTATTGAGTAGGTCTCTGGCTGACGGTACTACCTCTTGTTCTTTTTGCTGAGGTGATTTCTTTCGTCTTGTCATTTTGTCCAGAGGAGAATAGATGAATGAGAGAACAAAATGCTAACAGGCTTACAACGTCCCCAGCAAATATACTGTATACAAATCAGAAAAGACCTGAAACCAGGGGAAAAGAAAGGGAAAGAAAGAAAAAAGAAAGAGAAAAAGAGAAAAAAAAAAGAAAAAAAGATAAAAACAAAAACAAAACAGTACAAAAAAAGCAGAATATGATCAAATATGATCAGGCTAGTGCATAGATCAGTGCCACACACTAGATTTTGGGCGTATTATGGTCTGTTAGAAAAAAGTGCCTCCTAAAATTTTAAAGGAAGAAAGACATATATGTACAAAATAAGGGTTGATACAATGAAGGGGTGGAAGATGACTGTAAAGATGAAAATTATAAAAGATTTTATAAAAGGACTTGGTAAGATAAGTTGTTTGAAAAAAGAAAGAAGATTTAAGGAAAAAAAAAGGAAAAAGGGAGAGAATGTGATCAGGCAGGAGACTAGAACAAAGCCGTACACTAGTGATTTAGGGTATATTTAGATCTGTTAGAAGAAACTGTACCTCAAAATTTTAAAGAGAGAACAACTTATATATATATGTCAAAAATAAGGGTAACTACTATGAAGGGATAAAATATGACTCTAAAAATGAAAAATAATTTTTTTTTTATAAAGGGATTGATAAGATGTTGGTTGAAAAAGGGAAAAAGAAAAATAAAAAAAAAGTCAACAAAAATTAACTTTGATGAAATAATGAATCATGGTAAAAAAAAAAAAAAAAAGCCATGAATCTATGTGCAGTATTCCCCTAGCGCTGGAGTTCTCCCATTCTCCTTGATCGATCAACTTGGTCTTGGCTTGGTGGCTGTTTGTGCTGATCTTCTGGGGGAGGGGCCTGTTGCTGTGGTTTCCAAATGTCTTTGCCGGAGGCGGAATTGCCCCACCCTGGTCGGTCTGGGCTAAGCAAGCTGCTCGGGTTTGCTCTCAGGAGCTTTTGTTCCCTGCAAGCTCTCGGTACAGCTTTGGAGGACCAGGGTGAAAATGGTGGCCTCCCAATCTCCGCCTGGAGGAGCTGAGACTCGGGGCCCCGCTCCTCAGTGCGCCCCCAGAGAAAACAGTCACTCCCGTGTCCCTGGTCTCCGGCCGCACTCCGTGCTCACCCGGCCTGTGATCGAGTGTTGCTATCTCTGGCACCCGACCCCGCACGGAGTCCCCAAACCCAGCAGATCCCTGCAGTGCGTTCCCGCACCGCTCCTCCCCGGGAAGGAAGGGGAGTCTCCCCGGATCTGCTGCTTGTTGGGTCCCTGCTGGGGGGGCCGTGCCCCGACTGGGCCGCAGATCACAGTTTATGGCAACCCCAAGCTGAGAGCCCGCGACTGCTCCGTCTCTGCAGCCGGCTTCCCCGCTCTGATACCTGGGAGCTCTGGCGCACTCAGGCACCCCCGGTCTCTCTGTGACCCCAAGGGTCCTGAGACCACACTGTCCCGGGAGGATTCCACCCCCCGCTTAGCCACTGCAGCGACGTCCCTCCGCCGAGCCAACTTCTAAAAGGTCCGATTTTGTGCTCCGCGACTCTATCACTTGCCAGAAGCGGCCGGCGGAGGCCCCTCCCCCGCCGTCTATCCTCCCGAATATCGCCTCGGATTCACTTCTCCGCACGCCCTACTTTCCAGTAAGTGATCGCTTCTCTGTTCAGAGAGTTGTTGCTACTCTCCTGTTTGATCTCCTGTTGAGTTCGTAGGTGTTCAGAATGGTTTGATCCCTATTCAGCTGAATTCCTGAGACCAGACGAAATCTAGGTCTCCTACTCCTCCGCCATCTTGCTCCGCCCCCCTACCAATATCATTTTAATGTGCTAGAGAGGTCTTTTAAATCGGAAACTATTGGATTTTTTTTTACTTTTTACTCCATGTATTTTATTTAAGGTAAGTGTTTCCATAAAGCCTTAAGAAAAAAAAAAGACGAGTCATAATTTTGCGACTTGCTTAATTCAGGTCCAGAATCATAGATGCAGGGGCAGGAAAGTACTTTGGAGAGAGTTCATGGATAACTTTAACCTTTAACGGAAATGGTAAATAAGGTCATTCTTTTTTTTATGCGCTCAACCATGGTTTGCACAAATTTTACTCTAAAAGCCAATTGTGTGCACATGTACAGGTATGCATAAACAAAATCTTTTTCATGTTACTGTGTCTGAATATGAGTAAACATATTTGGACTGCCTTGGTTTCCCATCCAACTTCCCTAAACTTACCTACACTGACCCGACTTTATCTCCTTCACTGTATTCTCCAGGGAAGCAGTGCTTCTCTTTATATTAATAGGGTGAATTTTAAATGCTAATTCCTGAATGCCAACCTGTCTTAATATTGTGGGGTTCTTGTTCCACCCATTATCTTATTCCTTTCCATTACCTCCAAGCCCTTTCTCTGTTGGTTTGTTTTCCTTTGGCTATACTAATCCTCCAGATTTTTCCCTCCTTGGCCAAAAAAAAAAATTCATCCTCCTCCTCATATAATCATCATCTTTTCTCTCTTTGTCTTGCCAGCCATACCTACACTGTGTATTTTTAATAATTTTTCGCCCACCATTTCACAGGCCACTGGTAGCTTCTACCAAAACTACTCCATTGAAACAATTAGCTTTCATGATGTCAACAGTGACATCTCAGGTGCTAAATTCAGTGAATTCTCTATAATCCTGGCCTATATCAGTAGTATTCAACACTATCAACCAATTTTTTCTCTCCTAAAACTCCTGCCTTCAATAACATCCCTTCTGTCCCTAAATTTTCTTTGTCTACTTACCCTTAGTCTCCTTCAGATGTATTTTCCATTTCCTATGGTCTTCTCACTTCTGCCATTATATAGCTTTGATTTGATCTATATATAAATGACTTCTGAATCCATAAATTTAGCCTTGAGATTCCCCCAGGTTCTACGTGTATATACCTTAACTGCCTTTTGGATATTTCTATCTGAATACCCCCAAAGACATATCCATTTCAGAATGTTCAAATTATCAACATACTTCTTATCCTTCTCGAAAAACCTATTTCCACCATAGTTGTCATATAAATTATTCATACCACCTAGTACTCCAAACTCGAAGCCTGGAAATTATCCTTTACTATTTACTCTTTTAACTCTTTACCTCCATTTCAAAACATTTACACAATTTTGTCAATTTCACTTCCCCAATTTCTCTTTAATATACTTAATTCTCTCCATTTCCACTGCCACAATCTTAGTTCACAATTTCTTACTCCTCCTGAGATGTGTCTGTATCTCAATACCATGTGTTTTAACATATTTCGATTTTGTGTTCAGTGCCATTTTTGCCATACCTTGGTCCTGTTTTGCTATCATTAGAGGTGAGTTTCTCACTGTCCCTGGAAAAGTATCTCCCAGGTCACTTTCTTTCCCATCCAAAATAGGACTAAGATCTTATCATGCTAGTTGCTTTTTGTGATGCATGTAACAAATAATAAATTTAAAATGCATTTTAAGAGTTACACAAAGACCCATCACATATAAATATTATATGTGGTTACTAGATTTAAAAAATCTTATATTCAGATGCGCTAAATTCGCAATTCTAATTACCTCTGCATTTATATTTGGGTAATTTATTTATATTCAGCTTGTGATGTTCTTTTTTAGGTATAATAAAGGAATGGTTTGGAATCCTAATTGCCTTCTACTTCAGAGCAGTCTCCCTCATCATGTGTCTGGGTACATTGCTTCCACAAAGAGTGTAACAATAGGGTGACAGGAGAGCTGCCACCAGAAGACAGACCTTCTGCTGGCTTCTAAAATGTATGTTCTTAGAAACAATGAACTGTTGCTCTGACACAGACAATCCCATATTATCATTTAGTCAGAAAAATACTATCCATGGCAAGAAGAAACTGTGTAAAAAGAACTAATTACAATAGTGAGACCACATTCTGGAGACAATTAGCACATCACAGGAGTGTATATTTTACATCAAATACCAGATGGGGTAATGTGAGAAACCTTGCAGTTTGAGGAAATGGCAAAAGCCTTAAGAGTGAGAAACTGTCACTTTAAATGGCCTTTCTTTAGAAGAAATCTTAGGAGAAAAAAAAAGGAGATGTGAGTATAAGCAAGCAAAACCTCTTGAGAGCTCTGGGGAGGTAATCTTAACACATAGGAAGAAAATAAGATCCCTGATTTATTCCAACCTACTTTCAGGACACTTCCACTTCCTGAGTTTTCGGCTGTAAAATAATAGCATGAATTGGCAAGTTTACACATTCTATGAAACACTGATTTTTTTTCTCATTGTCCTCACAAGAAATCTGTAGACAATGCAGATGTTGGTGAGCCCTATATTGGAAGGGAGACATGGAACCTCAGAAACATTGAGCCCCCTGGTCAAAGTCAGGCAAGTGAGAGAACTACAATTTTGATTTCAGACCTTCTGACTCCAAATTCCATGTCCTTGTTCTTTCTACTGAGTGACAGGGCCTGAGGAACAGTTCTCCTCTAGGCTTCATACTCTCAGAGAAAACTTAGCCTCATAAATATTTTCACTCCAAAGAATATCAAAGGTCAGCTTACTCAGTGCATTCTGTTGTTGTGACCTGTCAGCATATTGCCTCAGTGCTTCCAAATCTGAGGAAGCTTGGCCATAAATAAATAACATCCTAAACAAGGCTTAGCCAGGGATGGCTTCTCTGGAACCATAAAGATGCTGATACAGCCAGTTACGGAAGAAGCTCACACTCCATTAAAATGATGTCCTCGTTTGTTTTTATTAAGATAAATCTACATAATTTATCTTAAATAATTTATGTCTCATTGACAGCAGCAGAGAACAGTTTACATGCTGCTCTAAAAAAGTTCACAGCAACTGTTTCTTTTTAAATAAGCTGTTTAGGGACACCTGGGTGGCTCAGTCAGTTAAGCATCTGCCTTCAACTCAGGTCCTGATCTCGGGGTCCAGGATTGAGCTTGACTTGGGCTCCCTGCTCAGCCGGGAACCTGCTTCTCGCTCTCCCTCTGCCCCTCCCCCATCTCTCTCCCTCTCAAATTAAATAAATAAATAAGCTGTTTATTTAATGTCTAAGTTTTGGTTGAATGACATTATGGATGAACCTGTATTGAATTTAATCCTTCTTTTAGGTGCTTCATTTCTTTAGTGTCCAGATGTTTCACAATTAGTCAGAGGCAAATATTACTCTGTTTTTATTAGTGTGTATAGCTCTGAAAGGCAAGGCAAGAAGCTCCCAAATCAAGATGGGCCTTCTGGAGTATTGAACTTACACATGTTTACAACCCACTGACTATTTTTGTTTCAATTTCTCTAAGATTCTCTTTCTCTATTTCAAACACTACTCAGCTTGTAAAACTCACTAAAGTTACTGCTATTCTCTTGAAGCACTCCCCTATTGCCCCTGCTATGAATCATCAGGCTCTGCTCTGCACTCCCACACTCTGCATATTCTAAGAGAATATGTTTATCACTATTTGTGTCTGCCTTTCCCTCTGCTATACTGATTGAATTACGTTGGTACCTTCAATAGTAATCAGCCCAGTACCATGCAAATTGTTGATCCTCAATAAGTGTCTATTGTGTAAATGAAAATGAGATACAATGTCATACCTCTAGAAGATATGACTATTTTCTTGAATCTCAACTGGCCTGATTGATTTCTCTCTATTTTTAGTCATGAGATTTAGGAGGGATTAATGAGTCATTTCTTGACAGGTAAAGGTGTTGTTTCCCACTCATTAATTCTTATCATGTGCACATCCATTAGGGAGCACTATAAATGTAGAAAGGCAAGAATAAGAGTCAAAAGTATATGACTGTTGCATATCCTGAAACTCCCTCCATGTATGACACTCTCCAGCAAATAAACTACTTACATAGGGGCGCCTGGGTGGCTCACTTGGTTAAGTGTCCAACTCTTGGTTTCAGCTCAGGTCATGATCCCAGGGTCTTGGGATCGAGCCCCACATCAGGCTCCCTGCTCAGAGAGGCGCCTGCTTCTCCCTCTCCTCCCTGCTCTTGCTCTCTCTCACTATCTCTCTCTCTCAAATAAATAAATAAAATCTTTTAAAAAATTAAAAAATAATTTTAAATATAAATAAATAAATAAATAAATAAATAAATAAATAAATAATAAACCACTTACTTCAGTCCCAGCACATCATGTGGACTTGAAACTTTGTGATTTTTGTGTGCCAGTAATTGGATGAAAGTTCCTTTCCCCTTCTATCTGGTGATTTTTCTTTTTCTTTTTTTTTTAAGATTTTATTTATTTGAGAGAGAGAGAGAAAAAGAGAGAGGATGACTGGGGGGGAGGGGCAGAGGGAAAGGGAAAAAGCAGATTCCCCGCTGAGCAGGGAGCCTGACAACGTTAGGGCTCCCTTCAGCCGAAGGCAGACACTTAACCAACTGAACCACCCAGACACTCCTATGGTGATTTTTCTATTCTAAGACTCAGTTTTTCTGTCACCTCCTATGTATAGTCTTCCCTAATTCCTGAGAATTAAAGAATTATGCCTTTTTAGTGCTGTCAAAGCACTCTGGAGGTTCCTTTACTATGAAATTGATATAATGTTTTATACTTTTTGGATTACATGTCTGTATCTTCCCATAGATTGTGAATTCCATTAGGAGTGAAACCATATATTATTTTTCTTTATGGTGCCAGACTCTTCCATAGGGCCCGACACAAAGTTAATACTCAGTAACTGCTTAATGAGTTGATGATTTTTTTAATTGTATTTTATTATGTTATGTTAATCACCATACATTACATCGTTAGTTTTTGGTAACAGAAAATATATATCACCTCTATAGGCAGATTACTTTATTAGGCACTGATAGAGAATAAAAAATGACTCAAACAAGGCCAAGTGCTATAAAAACTTCTATTAGAGGACATGGGATATGAATGAGGATGAAAAATAATTGGGGTAGGATCCTCAGTTGTGCCTCAAAATATGAGAAATCCCATGGACAGAGAGGGGATGGGGAGAGGGCTAGAAGACACAAGGCCATTGCAGGTTAAGGAAACAGCAGGTTTTCACTGGAAGCTTTCCTGAACTGAGTTAAAGGTAAATTCCATTAAAAGTAAATAAAACTGCATGACTTTAAAGGAAACAATGCACGATAATTAAAGTAGATTAAAACTAGAGGCAACCTTCTATGAGCCCAAATATATTTAGTGTAGTTTGGAATTCACTTTACATACAAAAGTTCAGACAAGTTGTCGAAGAAAACAGAATAGCATACTTACCTTGCTATTTAAGCTGAATTGAGATCCTTCAAAATGGGAGGATAAGCATCTCTCTAGGTTCCTGGAGAACCCTAAGCCCATGCCTTGCCCAGGAAGCAAATGAGGATGTACTTCACTCTGTGCTGAACAAAACAGTGTTTCTGGTGGGCTGCTTTGGTAAGAGCAGTATGCTTCCTGTGTCAGCTCCAGAATGCACCATCAAGTTCATTCATGAAAATTGCATTTAAAAGACTCACAGAGACTGTGGCAAGGTGACCCCTAGCACTTTTGCTGAAATACAGTTCCTCAGAGATTTCCAGTCATCAAAGGACAAAGAAGCTGTTTGGGAAAATAATGGTTTGTGTGGGATGGTGGTGGTGGTGGGGTGTCCTTTGATTACTTCCACAGGGATGTATCAAAAACAATCTGTATGCTGTTTGGCTTTGACCCGGTGGAGAAACTTCAGGGAAGGTGCTGGAATATGCAGGCAGGCATGACAAAACTTTAAAACATTCTGTATATGGAGAATATGAGAGGTAGAAGAGCAGGAGCCAGAGAGTGACTGAAGTGAGGAGTGGGGCTAGAAAAGGTAGATATTGGGAGGAAGGCAGTGGCAAGCGTTAGCAGAAGAGTGGGAACTGGAGTCTGTTCCCCTGGGAGCCATTCCAGAAGCCAGTCTCCACCACCATGTTCCAGTACACTTGGGATGTGCCAAAATTTATTACCAATAAAATATCATACTAAATGATTTATTTTGTAAATAAATAGATACAGGACTATTCTTAAAATAACATCACACTCAAAAATCTGCCTTCCAATAGGGTTTCTAGAATGGAGAAGTCCTAAAGTTGTATCTGGAATACTGCTTTTATCTACATCAGTGGTTCTCAAAGTGAGATCTAAAGACCAATGGCATTGCCATCACCAGGGAACATGATAGAAGTACAAAGTCTCAGGTAGACTTAATGAATCATAAACTTTAGGGATGAGGATCAACAATCCATGTTTTAATAAACCCTCCAGGTGATCAGATGCACACTAAAATGTTTGAGAACCACTTATCTGGAAGTCTGTAGCAATTGCTTAATGTGGGTGCACTTTTAATATTGGCATGCTTACAAAGTATATTTATGAATTCATACGAAAAATTTAAACATACAACACTATTAGTTTTATCTCTCTAAAAGGTTGACTTGTGCTTCTTGAAACTCTGGATAAAGTCGTACAGAGACCATCTTCTTCTTGTGTAAATGATGAAAGTCCTGTTTTTTAAAATTAATTAATTAATTAATATTACTGTGTTCAATTAGCCAGCATATAGTACATCATTAGTTTTGATGTAGTGCTCAACGATTCATTAGTTGCATGTAACACCTAGTGCTCATCACCACACCCAGTGCCCTCCTTAATACCCATCACCGGTTACCCCATCCCCCCACCCCCTCCCTTCTGTAACCCTCAGTTTGGTTCCCGGAGTCCAGAGTCTCTCATGGTTCATCTCCCTCTCTGATTTCTCCCCCTTCAGATTTCCCTCCCTTCCCCTGTGGTCCTCTGTGCTATTGCTTATGTTCCACAGATGAGTGAAACCATGTGATGATTGTCTTTCTCTGCTTGACTTATTTCACTTAGCATAATCCCCTCCAGTTCCATCCATGTTGATGCAAAGTGTGGGTATTCATCCTTTCTGATGGCTGAGGAATATTCCATTGTATATATGGACCACATCTTCTTTATCCATTCATCTGTTGAAGGGCATCTCAACTCCTTCCACAGTTTGGCTGTGGTGGACGTTGCTGCTATGAAGATTGGGAAGCATGTGCCCCTTCTTTTCACATCTGTATCTTTGGAATAAATACCTGGTAGTGCAATTGCTGGGTCATAGGGTAGCTCTATTTTTAATGTTTTGAGGAACCTCCATACTGTTTTCCAGAGTGGCTGTACCAGCTTGCATTCCCACCAACAGTGTAAGAGGGTCCTCCTTTCTCCACATCCTTGTCAATACTTGTTATTTCCTGTCTTGTTAATTTTTGCCATTCTAACTGGTGTAAGGTGGTATCTCATTGTGGTTTTGATTTGTATTTCCCTGATGGCTAGTGATGTTGAACATTTTTTCATGTGTCTGTTGGCCATGTGTATGTCTTCTTTGGAGAAATGTCTGTTCACGTCTTCTGCCCATTTCTTGCCTGGATTATTTGTTTTTTGGTTGTTGAGTTTGATAAATTCTTTACAGGTCTTGGATACCAGCCCTTTATCTGTAATGTCACTTGCAAATACCTTCTCCATTCCATGGTTTGCCTCTTAGTTTTGTTGACTGTTTCTTTTGCTGTGCAGAAGCTTTTTATTTTGATGAAGTCCCAAAGTTCATTTTTGCTTTTGTTTCCCTTGCCTTTAGAGACATGTCTTTTTTTTTTTTTTTTAAGATTTTATTAATTTATTTGACAGAGAGAGAGACACAGTGAGAGAGGAAACACAAGCAGGGGGAATGGGAGAGGGAGAAGCAGGTTTCCCACTGAGCAGGGAGCCTGATGCGGGGCTCAATCCCAGGACCCTGGGATCATGAACTTAGCTGAAGGCAGATGCTTAACGACTGAGCCACCCAGGTGCCCCTGGAGATATGTCTTGAAAGAAGTTGTTGTGGCCAGTGTTGAAGAGATGTTATTGACTATGTTCTCCTCTAAGATTCTGATGGATTCCTGTCTCACATTGGGGTCTTTCATCCATTTTGAGTTTATCTATGTGTATGGTGTAAGAGAATGGTCCAGTTTCATTCTTCTGCATGTGGCTGTCCAATTTTCCCAGCACCATTTATTGAAGAGACGGTCTTTTTTCCATCGGATATTTGTTCCTGATTTGTCAAAGATTAGTTGACCATAGAGTTGAGGGTCCATTTCTGGGGTCTCTATTCTGTTCCACTGATCTATGTGTCTGTTTTTGTGCCAATACCATGCTGTCTTGATGATCACAGCTTTGTAATATAGCTTGAAGTCAGGCATTGTGATGCCCCCAGCTTTGGTTTTCTTTTTCAACCATCCCCTGGCAATTCGGGGTCTTTTCTGATTTCATACAAATTTTAGGATTGTGTGTCCCAGCTCTGTGAAAAATGTCAGTGGTATTTTGATAGGGATTGCTTTGAAAGTGTAGATTGCTCTGGGCAGCATAGACATTTTCACAATGTTTATTCTTCCAGTCCATGAGCATGGAATGTTTTTCCATCTCTTTGTGTCTTCCTCAGTTTCTTTCATAAGTGTTCTGTAGTTTCTAGAGTATAAAACCTTTAGGTTAGGTTTATTCTGAGGTATCTTATGGTTTTTGGTGCTATTGTAAGTGGAATCAATGTCTTAATTTCTCTTTCTTCAGTCACATTGTTAGTGTATAGAAATGCAACCGATTTCTGTGCATTGATTTTGTACCCTGCCACGTTGCTGAATTGCTATATGAGTTCTAGTAATTTGGGGGTGGAGACTTTGGGGTTTTCCACATAAAGTGTCATGTCATCTGTGAAGAGAGAGAGATTGACTTCTTCTTTACCAATTTGAATGCCTTTTATTTCTTTTTGTTATCTGATTGCTGAGGCTAGGACTTCTAGTACTATGTTGAACAAAAGTGATGATAGTGGGCATCCCTGTCATGTTCCTGACCTTAAGGGAAAAGCTCTCAGTTTTCCCCATTGAGAATGATATTCGCTGTGGGCTTTTTGTAGATGGCTCTTATGACATTGAGGTATGGGAAGGCCCCTGTTTTTTACTTTGCAAGAGTGAACCGCTAGAGAATAAGGGGACGACATAGCAGTCATGATTTTTGTGAATACTATCAGACTGAAAACTAGACAACTTGCCACTAATAAGCTTAATGGCATTAGAGGCCCAGATTTCATCAGCTCCTTAGATAACTCCAGAGATCAGCCTTGGGTGTGCAGAAAAACATATAACTAAGAAAAGAGGGCTATACTTTTTTTTTAATGAAAAACTTCTAGTTAAAAGTTTTTATAAAAACTTCTGATTTAAAAAAAAAAAGTCTCAGGCAAAACTGAGACTAACTTCAAGTATAAAGTCAATTGTTCCCCTATCGAAGCAACCACATAAAGTCTGATGATGAGGACTGAAAAATACTATGGCCTAAAAAATTGAGCATGCAAGCATAACTGTGTTTGTGTAAGCAGTAATACATGATAGCAAACACACTTAAAATGCCATAAAGATTTCCTGTGTGTATTCTGTGCTAAATGAAGTCAAAGGCTAAATGAATCTAGTCCCCAAGAGTTCCATATAACTGGAAAATCTGCAGTGTATCACTGCAGTTAGAAAATGGTTATTTTTAAGTTTGCCTATTGAAATCTCCTGACTGTGTGCACGTAGATTCCATTAAAGTTCATAGACGTTGCTCATCCAATCAGTGAGAGACATGCAGCCCCCTAATGTTTTCATTTAATGAACTCTGATGCAGCAGGTTGGGACTAATAATTATACAGCACAGAATCTGTATTAGATTGCTTTCCCAGTTGATGACTATCTGGTAACTGTGAGACACAGTATATACCTTCTGTTTGAAGATGAGGGCAGGGATATTTTTGCAGACTGAAATTTAGACACAGAGCCAAATTCCCAGCCTATTTCTGGTTAAAGAATATGAATAGATAATTCTTGTAAATGAAAAACAAACAGTCAGTTGGTATTTAAAGTGAAATGAAATAAAGTATTTGAAATAATAATAGCTGCCTTTTAATAACAGAAAAAAATGTGATAAAATCAAACATAGTTAAGGCTACAGGGATACCACCATATCTTTTGTTTTCCCTGTGTAAATATGATAGAAATATGAATCTCTTTATGGAGAATGTCCTGACAATATTGCAATGAAAACTTCAAAGTGTCATTTTATATCTTTCTAGAAATATACTGTCAGGATTTTTTTTTAATAAATAATTCAAAAAATTAAAAAATGAAATAGATAAAAACATGCATTGTGGTAACATTTTGGCTAAATTTTTTTAATGCAGCCAGATCACTTTCTGTTCTATACTTCATTGAAGTCTAATAGAGAAAGGTAGAAAAATGAGAACTATGAAATGCAATTAATTTTTCATAAACTGAATACATATATATATATATATATGTTTTTCTTTAAGTAGGCTCCACACTAGGTGGAAGTTTAACAGGGGGCTTGAACTCACAATCCTGAGATCAAGACCTGAGCTGAGATCAAGAGTCAGATGCCTAACTGACTGAGTTACCCAGGTGCCCCAGCATATACATTAAGACACCCAAAATTACAAGCACCTGAGAAGCTCCCTTTATTTCCCCTTCTAGAGACACTATTGTACAAGATTAACAGCTACCTTGACTTCCAACAAAGATAAGGTATCTCCGTTTTTAAAGTTCTATAAATGAAATAATATACTCTCTTACACCTAGCTTCTTTTGCTCCACACTTTGTTTATGAGAACCATCTATGTTGTTGTCATTGAGATTTGTCATTTTAATAGCTGTATAGTATTCCACTGCCTGAAAAGACAATAATGTTAATGGACATTCCAATATAATGTGCTGCTATAAGTATTCATGTATATTTAAAAATAAACATAATATGCATTTCTGTTGGATAAATACCTAGGTATGGAATTCCTGGATTATAGGGTATCAGATAGTTTCCGAAGGGTTTCTACAAACTTAAACTTCAAACCAGCAGGCACAAGATTTCCAGTTGTTCATAACCTGGCTATGTAGTGGTATTGCATTTTGGTTTTGATCTGCATTTCTTTTATGACCTAAATATTTAGCATCTTTCCATTTGGCTATCTTCTTTTGTAAAATGCTTTTCAAGTCTTTGCTCATTTTCCTATTGGTTTGTCTGTCATTTTACCATTGTTTTGTTTTATATATTCTAAACATAAAAGTTTGACACATATGCGTGCATTGCAAATATTTATCTGATGCTATGTCTTCCCTTCTCATTCTCTTAAAACTATCTTTTAATGAACAAATGGCCTTAATTTTAATTTGTCCAATTCATCTTTTTTTTTGCCTACCAATTTTTGTCTGTTCTCTTTATGAAAGCCTATCTCAATTCATCAATAAATTCTCCTCTGTGTTCTTCAAAAAGCTTTATTTTTATATTTATGTCTTTGATTTATCTATCATATGTGAACATTTGTATATGGCATGCGGTATTGAACTGTCCCAGTACTATTTACTGAGAAAAATCACCTTTCCCCCACTACACTGCAGTATCACCTTTGCAATAAACTAGGTGACCATATTTGCATGGGCTGGACTCTATTTTTTGTCAATTTATCCATTCTTGTACCAATATAATACTATTATTATAGCTTTGTAATAAGTATTGATAGCCATTAATGCAAATCTTCCAAATTTATTTGTTTTCAAAATTGTCTCATAATTCTTTGCTGTTTGTATTTCCATATAAATTTAGTATCAGATTTTAATCACCCCCCTACTAAAACTAATTTGGGGAATTTAGGGTTTCTGATTGACATTACATTTTTGATTCACACATCAATTGGTGGGAAATTGACATTTTTATACATTGTCTCAGCCAATCCATAAATATGGCATTTCCTTACATTTCTCTAGGTTATTTTTTAAAGTTTGTTTTGTTTTGTTTGTCTATAATATTGTATAATTTTCTGTTAAAAGTCTTGAATATCTTTTGTTAGGTGTTCCTAAGTATTTTTTATGTTATTATAAATAGTATCCTTTTTAAAATTAAAAAAAAAATGTTGCCACTGCATTTCAACGCAGTTAACTTTATGTCCAGCAACCTTACTACATTTATTTATCAATTCCAATACTTAGATTTTTGAATTTTTAGATTTCTTACTTACAAAAGAATATCTTC
Source organism: Zalophus californianus (assembly GCF_009762305.2). Classification (NCBI taxonomy): domain Eukaryota; kingdom Metazoa; phylum Chordata; class Mammalia; order Carnivora; family Otariidae; genus Zalophus; species Zalophus californianus. Next base: position 141,557,377 of record NC_045595.1, read on the forward strand.
TGTAAATAATGATAATTTTTTCTCCTTTTCTATGCTTTTATTTCCTTTTCTAGTAGTCACTAGATCTCCAGTAAGGTGTTAAAAAATAGTGCTTATAGCAGGCATTATTGTCTTATGGGAAAAGCTTTTAATAATTCATCATTAATATGATGCCTGCTATCTGATACTTTAAAATTTCTTTTATTTTTGATTTACAAAATGATTTATCGTTACATAAAGTTAACTTGCACTAATACTTGGAGAATGCAGTATATAGTGTAACCTCTCTTTTGGCAGGTTTCCAGATGTGTAAAAAACAGGAGAAATACATTATAAAGGTAGGATGTTTTCTTATACTCTGTCATCAGCATCTTAGTGGTCTAGGGAATAAGGATTCTCATTTATTTCTGTAGAGGTCATCTTAATAACAAAATTATGCCAAGGTATTATTTTATTCATATTTTTTCTAATTCTTATTGTTGAAAGAGTGTAAGTATTTTTTCAAGTGTGTTTTAGTTTTATCAGTATTGAAATGAGAATCCTTATTGACTGTATGTTCCACAGAATCAGATGGAAAAATTATTTTCCCTGTAAGTGTGGTAAATCTATATAAAGAAAGCAAAGGAAAATTTATCCATGCAAGACATTCAGTCAGACTTTCTGGAGTCATGGAAACAAAACTTTTGCATTTATAGGCAATTAAAAAAACTGATTTAAATAAACCACTTTTGTGTCACTGATGTCAGTGAAATTAATTATTGCTATGAGATTTAGGATTTTTTTTCCTAAAGTAATTCAAAACTTAGGGTTCACCAGTATACAAACTTGTTATATTGGTTCCTATTTGTGTACTTTATAATCTGTCATTCAAAGCAAGTGGCTTGAATTTCAGTGAAACTCTAATTTTCTGTGACCTTACTCTGCTGATTTTCAAAATTACCTTGGCCTCATGCCAGCCAAAAAAATGCTTATTAAGTGACAGACTTTCCTGCTTAGCAACATTAAAAGTAAAAACAATCATTTCTTGATAGATTTTAAATTAAGAAGAGACGAATTCTTTATCTTGTCTGGATTCCTTTATATTTTCTAATATTATATATGAAATAATAAAGTACCAGAGGGATGAACTATCCTCTGCAAGGTCAAAAAACTTGTAACAATCTTTATTTAACTTACCAAACTGATAGCATTGAGATTTGCTTTCCAAAATCCCACACTACAGTAAGTTGAAGAGGACCTTTTAGCTTTAAGTTGCAAAACCTGAGAAGCCTGATGTTTCATGATAAATAACAGTATGAATATTTACTGTAATCCTAGACTCAGGATGTGAGCTGTAGCTATTGCTTCTATTGAGGCAATGCACGCATATATGTACACACATAGATACATAAAAACAATTAAAATCATGTAGTAGAGGGGGACAGTGAGAAGAAGGAGATATGGAAAGAAATGATGGATTTAAAATATTCTGAAATAAATTGTGCTATCCAAACATCTAGGCCTCATTTCTATTCTATTTCAATTCAATGACATAATTTAAAAAGGATCTTCCTACTTTATCTTCTCCTCTTAATTGGCTTTTATAAAATACTTACACGTCTCTGTGCTAACCAAAGGATATTCACTCTGTAACAGCTTGTCTTTTACTTATGTAGATTTCAAAGATGTACTGTCTTAACTTGGAAAAAAAATAAAAAAAGAGAGAATCTTGAAATTTTAATTATTCAGGATCAAAGCAATGAGTTTTGTGGAGAAGAATGAGATTTGATAGGCTAGAAGATAATCAGCAGATCAAACATTAATGAGTATTTGAATATTTTATTGCATATTACAATAGAACGTTTCAGTAGGAATCTTTCTGCTATTTTTTTCACATCAAGGAGGATCAGTTGGCTGATTTAACATTGAAAGTGTTTTCCAGATTAGGGTCTACATTATGAAACAGGAGCTTGTGTTATATGACACTGATTACAATTGCAGAAATAGTTCCAAACAAGCCTCATATAACCAAACTCTTCTTACAAGTTTTCTCCATCCTGCTCTTGCTCACCACATTATTTGAGTTATTCTAATTTGAGCACTGATTCAATTCTCTAATAGAAGTCATTTTTATGTGCTCATAGTCAAGTACCAGTAGATGAAAGTAGGCCAGTAAAAGCAAACATATGAAGTCCAAGTTCATAATTGTAATACATAGACTCTTAACCTCACTTCTTATTCCAGATGTTCAAGTAATATGATGGACATTTAATTAAGCAATATACCTGAGGTGTTATTTTTAACTAACTTTCAAAGTGCATAAAGATAATGAAAAGTGATTACAAGATCACTTTGGTAATTTTGTGTTTTCTTACCCTCTGGCCTTGACAGTCTTTATCTGTGTAGCATTACCTTTTACATTATCCAGTGTACATTATAGTACATAAAAAAATTTTTTTAAGAGAAAGGAATGATGATATGGGTGTAACAAAACCAATTAATAATCCATTTAGAACATTTCTGAAAAAGACAATTATCTAATGGTTGATGTGGATATTTGGATACTTGGCTAAAATCTTCATACTTATTTTGAATATTTTTAAACAATTTCTAGTTTTTCTAACTGAACATTAACACTCAACTATCTCCTGATATGATCTTATAATTAATTTCATATAAAGATTAATGAAATTCTGACCAATAAAAGGCTCTTGAATAAATGTGACCAAGGTGCCAGTTTCTAAATCGTCCAGTGCAAGTTTTGTCCACTGACTATTCCTAGATCTTGTGGCTTAATAACGGAAAAATGTTTGTATGTACACATAGATAACTATAGTGGGAGTCATTTAGAATGATAACGTTGTTATGGATATTTTAAAACCTAATAAAAAGTGATTAATCTTGCCAAGTAATATTGAGAAACTGAGAGGCACCATTAAACTTGAAAATAAACTTAACAATAAATCTGCTCATAAAAAAATTCAGAGGAGAAAATATTTTTAAATCATGTGTCTAATAAGGGGCTAATATGTAAAGAACCCGACACAGAAAGACAAATAACCTAATAAAAAGTGGGCAAAAGATTTGAAAAGACATATTTCCAAAGAAGATAGACAAATGACCAATAGGCACATGAAAAGATGTTCAACATCATTACCCACTGGGGAAAAGCTACAATAAGATGTTACTTCATGTTCACTAGGATGATTATAATAAAAAAAGTGAATAATAAGTGTTGGTGAGGATGTGGATAAATTGGAACCATCAAACATTGTATGTGGGACTGAAAAATGGTGCAGCCCCTATGGAGAACAGTTTGGAGATCCTCTGGAAAGCTAAACATTGATTTAAAATATGGCCCAGTATTTTCACCCCTAAGTATATACCCAAGAGAATTGAAAATGTATGTCTGGACAAAAACTGATACACAAATGTTTATTTGTTTTTTGTGATATTCATAATATCTCAGAAGTGGAAATAGCCAAAATGCTCACTAACTGATAAATGGATAAGCAAAATGGGCTTTATATCCATACAATAGAATAGTATTCGGACACACACTTGAACAAGGTACTATTACAGATTACAACATGATGAACCTTGAAAACATGCTGCTAAGCTAAAAGAAGCCAGAAACAACAGGCCACACATTATACTATCCCATTTATATGAAACATGCTGTATAGACAAATCCATAGAAATAGAGAGTGGATTAGAGTTTTCTTGGGACTGAGGATAGAGGCAAATGAGTAGTGACTGAAAATGGGTGCAGGTTACTTTTCTGGATGATGAAAATGTTTTAGAATTATTTAGTGGTGATTGCACAGCTTTGTGAGTACTTAGAAGCACTGAATCACACACCTATTGGGAGTGAATATTATATATTATAATGAAATCTCAATTTAAAAAGAAATCATTAAAAGTAGCTGATAAGGTAATTTGACAAGCAGCCCAAATACTTGAAATTAGAGCTGAAATCAGTCTGTATTATCTAAGAAATAATGAAAATATCTAAATAAAATCCACATGTAAACATTAAATCTAACTCAGGAAGTCCACTGCAAACCTTATAATTCAGAAGACCTACCACAGGTTTCTTTTAAATAGGAGGTAAACCTATAATTCCTCTTCAGCTTGGCAGGAATTCCCAATTAACCAAACTAAAATTGGCTTGAGAAATAGACTCTATCGATCTCTTAAATTAAATGTTTATTGTATTTTGGATCTTTGGAAAATAAATAGTGGATTTGCTTTTTCACTGAAGCCAAATAAGGAAAGAAATTTTTATCCCAATTTTCAAATTCAAACTGAGAACATTCAGCTAAGTAGTAAGAATAAATCAGATTATGGCCAATTAAATTTTTAAGGCTTTCAGATGGAGTCAACCAAGATGACAACCTAAGAGTCTTCTGAATGTCTCTCATCCCAAGGACACATTCAATGTACAGGTATACCCAGAACAATTCCCTCTGAAAGAAATTGAAAAACTATCTGAGCAACTCTTACACATTACAGGAATGAGAAAGTACACGCATCAAACTAGGTAGATAACGCTGAATCATGAAGAAATAGAAAATCTGAACAGACTTACTAGGAAGATATAATCAGTAATCAAAAACCTCCCAACAAACAAAACTCCAGTACTAGATGGATTCATTGGTGAATTATGTCAAACATCCAAAGAATTAATACAACTCTTTCTCAAATGCTTTCAAAAGATAAAAGAGGAGTGAAGGAAAATTTCCAAACACGTTTTATGAATCCTGCATTACCTTGATATCAAAACCAGACAAGGACACTACAAGAAAAGCAAATTATAGGCCAATATCCTTATGAACATAGGTGCAAAAATTCTAAACTTTATATTAGCAAACCAAATTCCACAATAGATTAAAAGGATCATGTACCACAATTTATGCCAAGGATGCAAAGATGGTTCCACAAATCAACCAATATATCACATATCCACAAAGGATAAAAATTATATAATTATCTCAATAGGGATAGAAAAAGTATTTGACAAAATTCAACATCCACCTGTGGGAAAAAAACTCTCAATAAATTGGGTATAAAGAGAATTTACCTCAATATGAAAAAAGCCATATGGGACAAGCCCACAGCTAACATCATACACAACACTGAAAAGCTGAAAGCTTTTCCTCTAAGATCAGGAATAAGACATGATGCCTGCTCTTGCCACTTTAATTCTAAGAAGTCCTAGCCAGAGCAATTAGAAAACAAAAAGGAAAAAAAAGTATACAAATCAGAAAGAAATAGTAAAATTGTCTCTGTAGATGACATGATGATATTATATATAGAAAATTCTAAAACTCCACCAAGACATTCTTAGAATAAACAAATTCAGTAAAGTTGCAAGATACAAAATCTATATACAAAAATCAGTTGCATTTCTAGACACTAACAAACTATCTGAAAGAGAAATTAAGAGAAAAATCCCATCTACCATTTATATACCATTTATAGTTGCATCAAAAAGAATAAAATACTTAAAAATAAGTTTAACCAAGGGATGAAAGATCTGTACAATGAAAACTATAAAACAACGATGAAAGAAATTAGAGAAGACACAAATATATGGAAAGCTATTCCATGTTCATGGATTAGAATAATTATACTGTTAAAATGCCCATACAACCCAAAGAAATCTACAGATTCAATATAATTCTATAAAATTCCAATGGCATTTTTAACAGAAATAGAAACAAACAATCCTAAAAGAAATATATGTGGAAACACAAAAGACCTCCAAGTAGGTAAAGCAATCTTGAGAAAGAAGAACAAAGCTGGGGGTAGCATGTTCCCTGATTGCAAACTATTTACAATACTATATAATTAAAATAGTATATTATTAGCATAAAACCAAACACAGAGGTCAATGGACAGCCACATGCAAAAGAATGAAGTCGTATCCTTGTACACCATATACAAAAATCAACTTAAAATGGATTAAAGACAAAAGAAACCCATTCACTCTTGCTTGGGGAGTCATGGTTTTATAAATTATTCCCCATGATCTCCTTATTTGCTGCAAATTAAATTTCCTTTGTGTGACAAAAAATAAATAAAATAAAATAAAACAAAATAAAATGGATTAAAGACTTGAACATAAGACCTGAAACTAAAACTCCTAGAAGAAAAATTGCAAGGTAAGCTTCTGGATGTTGGTCTTGGCAATGATCTTTTTGGGCCTGATATCAATACAAAAACAACAAATGGAAAAATAAGCAAATGGGGTTATGTCAAACTCTTGTACAACAAAGAAAACCATTAAAAAAAGACAACCTAGGGAACTTAGGGAGCCTCTGGAATGGAAGAAAATCTTTGCAACCACAAATCCAATAATAGGTTAATATCCAAAATATACAAGGTACTCATGCAACTCAATAGCAAAAATTCAAAAAACTAATTTAAAAATGGGCGAAGGACCTAAGTAGACATTTTTCTTAAAAAGACATAGAAGTAACCAACAGGTGCATGAAAAGGTGCTTAACATCACTAATACTAGAGGAAATGCAAATCAAAACCACAATGAGATATTACCTCACACCTGTTAGGATGTCTATTTTAAAACAGACAAGAGATAGCAAATACTGACAAGGATAAGAAGAAAAGGGAACCCTTGTGCACTATTGGCGGGAATGCAAACTGGTGCAGCCACTATGGATAACAGTATGGAGGTTCCTCATATCATCCAGCAGTCCCACTTCTAGGCATACATCCAGAGAAAATAAAACCAGTATCTCAAGGAGAGATGTGTACTTGTATGTTAAATGCAGCATTATTCACAAAAGTCAAGGTATGGAAACAACCAGCGTGTCTGTGGATGGATGAATGGATAAAAACTGTGAGAGATGGGGCATCTGGGTGGCTCAGCAGGTTAAGCATCTGACTATTGATTTTGGCTCAGATCATGATCTCAAGGTCCTGGGATCAAACCCCACAGTGGACTCCCAGCTCAGCAGGGAGTCTGCTGGAGATTCTCTCTCCCTCTCCCTCTGCCCACCCCCACCCCGCTCTCTCTCTGTCTCTCTTAAATAAATAAATAAATAAATAAATAAATAAATAAATAAATAAATATGTTTTAAAATGTGAGAGGTAACATACATAATGGAATGTTATTTAGCCTTAAGAAAGAAAAAAAGAAATCCTGCTATTTGTAACAACATGGATAAAACTGGAGGGCATTATGCTAGGTATAATTAGCAAAACTAAGTGAAGTAAGATAGAAAAAAAACAAATACTGCATGGTGTCACTTTTCTGTGGGATGAAAAAAAAAAGGAAAATCTAATTCATAACCTCAGAGAGTAGAAAAGTGGCTGCTAGGACCTAGGGAGTGGGGGAAATGGGAGGAGATTAGTTAAAGGATATAAACTTTCAGTCATAAGATGAATACATTCTGAGGATCTAATGTATAGCATGGTGACTATGCTTGGTAATAGTGTATTTAATAACTGAAATTTGCTGAGAGTAGAAACTAAATGTTCTCTCTCTCTCTCTCTCACACACACACACACAGACATAACTATGTGAGGTGATAGATGTGTTAATTAACTTGATGGGTGGAATCTTCCACAATATGTATGTATATAAAATCATCATATTGTACATATTAAATATCTTACAACTTTGTCAATTATCCTTCAACAAAGTTGGGGGGGGCAAAAAATGTTAAGGCTCTTTAAACAGTCAGATTTACAGTAAATATTGAATGGGTTTTGCAGCAATATAAATTTTGTAATGCACTAAATTAGCTGTGGCGTTATGACCCCATAGGAATTTATGCAATTTATGCAGGATTTTCCAATACATTCTTGGGGTTGTATGGTGCTGATGATAACCAGACACACCAGTCTGTAGGGCTCTTAACAAACCAGGCTCTGTCTCTCTTCTGATTGGTTTCTCTTCCTCCTTTGTACCCATTCTGGCTTGATGCTAACTCTCCTGCTGGAGAAGCACAAGGGCCAGTTATGTTGACCCGGTCAGGGCTAAGCTGTGGGTATTGGGGCTCCTGTAGGCCCTCCGTGATTCTCTGCTTCCATTTCTCTAATGAAAGCAGGATTTTTTTTTTCTTTTGTCTCATTGAAGTGGTAAATTCTAACATTCTAGTTTGAACGTACTGGTAAGAAAACAGTTTCAGCCTCTAGGCCAAATAAAGTAACTATTATGTATGATAAAGGAGAACTTAATAGAGTACTGGTGTGTGGGGTCAAAGGCCTAGCTAATAAGAAAATACATATTTACTGGACTTTGTGCATTTCTTTTTCCTCCAGGGACTTTAAGAGGAAAAAGAGTCTTTATGCAGAAGGGCAGAACTAGCATCCATAGCACCCTTTCTAAATAGTATTTAAATACTTGGGATCATCATAATAGTATGTTGATTCCACTCAACCTCTAGCACATGCCCTCTCTAAATGCTGGGTGCAAATGCTCTTCCTCCCCTTTATCTAAATGGGAAACTCCTCTTCCTTCTTCAAGCAGTAAATTACATGTCCCTTTCTCTGGGAAGTCTTTCAGGAAAAAAAGAATAGTTTCTCAGCAGCCTATACAAAACTACATTTTACCTTCTATTAAATTGTATTTTAACTCCTTGCTTACATAGCCGTCCATCTCACTTAATTGCAGTTTCCTTGAAGAAAGGAACCGTGTCTGTACATCTCTAAATTCTCATAACCTAACCTAATGCATTTCACAAAATGCTTATCAAATGACTGGATAGTAAATAGGGATATGAAGTGAAAACTTAAAGAAAGATGAGTTGTTTGAATGTTTAAGTGGGATTTGATTGAGTCCAATTTCTAAGGATACTTGCAATCAGAGATATGGAAAGAGCCAAAAGATGGACTTCATAAAACCTACTCTTCTGTCCACTCATCAAGATCTATCCACTGTTTCATTTTATTTTATTTTTTTTAAAGATTTTATTTATTTATTTGACAGAGAGAGAGAGAGCACGAGAGCAGGAACACAAGCAGGGGGAGTGGAAGAGGGAGAAGCAGGCTTCCTGCCAAGCAGGGAGCCCGATATGGGACTTGATCCCAGGACCCTGGGATCATGACCTGAGCCGAAGGCAGACGCTTAATCACTGAGCCACCCAGGCACCCCACTGTTTCATTTTAAAGTCTATCTTCCACAACTCTGTTATACACATACTTGTTTTTTCTGTACATGTCCCCAAGTTTTGCTTCAGTGTTTTTGCTCATGTTCTCCTTTCAAATACTTCAAATACCCTAAAATCTGATGCCCATTTAGTGTATCCCAAAAGTGTTTTCTCCACATTTTCCTCGTTTCCCTCACCTCCATACCCAGCAAATGAATATCAGTTACAGTTCATCCAAATAACACATTGTTTGTAACTTCTTATAAAACATTTTTCTTACTCTTTTATGTGCTGTAGTCACTGTAGTGTTCACTGTAAAAGGACACATGCATGTTATCTGTCTGTTGCAGGGTAAATTCTAGAGTAAAGACTGTTCTCTTCCTATTTGCATCACTTCTTGGCCTGGGAACATAGAAATTACTAAGTAATTTTTTGTGAAATTTAATTCATTCAGCAGATTCTGATTTGAGTCCCAAATAAAATACAAATTGACTGTGTGATCTTGGGTGAGTCAACTTTTTTCCTTTTGTAGGCTTTTATTACTCTCATTTGTAAATTAATATTATTGAATTAAAATAACCTTAATACCTCTTTGGTCTCTAGTATTTTAAGTTTTAAATATTTTCTTTTAACTCTAAAAAACATTGTACATCTTTCCTTTTTTATTCCAGGATTGAAGCGTGTATATAGAAGGTTTATATTTCCATATTTCTGAGAAAATCATTGTTTTTTTCTATGAATGAATTTGCCTTATAAATGTAAATTATTATTTTTAACAATTAGCTTTGAGTACCATGAAAACTTGTGCAGCAGGAATAAATCAGAGCCTAGAGGGGAAACTAAAACAGGCAAAATCAGATTACTTTTATGAATAACAATAATGCCAAAGCAAAAAAAAAAAAAAAAAAAGACTCTTTCCAATACTGCTTCCATTTTCCTTAGCATGATTGATTAATGAATTTAGGGACATTAATATTTTAAAGAATCTTCATTTTTCACTAAGGAGAATGATGACAAATTTTGCTGAGCATATGAATCTAAGAATGATAAAAAGTCACAAATCAATTATTTTAGTTCCATGTACCTTGCTGAGTTGGTCTGTGACCTTGAGAATATATTTTTTAATGACCTGATTTATTTGTTTGTACAATGGATAATATTAGCTACTCTTGCAGTCCCTGAATATTAGATTTAGTTATGTTATGCAGAGAAGGTTAAAACATCAGGATGGAAAATATTCTTTTTAAAAGACACTGGTAATTTAGAGGATAGTTTTGGGCCCCTGAATAAATGTGGGGGTTTGTTGTTAATTGTGATTCTCAGCAACATTAATAACAAGATGTGAATCGATTCCTATCACTGCTATGTCTGTGCTCCTCAGTCTGCCTTTCTGTACTTCTTTTTGAAAATGATCAGGCTCCCCAGCTCACCCTTTGCCATCCCTCACATGTCCCTCAAGAAGTGAATAATTCTTTCTTGACATTATATCTCCAATAGTTTACGGTAGTTAATGTCTGCTACTTGAGAGAATTCGCCAATCAATATAAAATTAGTGGAGTCCTTTTCTTAACATTCGCTGTTTTACCAACAACGTTTAGCTGAGGATCTTAGAATGGGAACTCAATACTTGTTTGCTGAATTGAATCACATTTAGATTGATGGATTTAAATACTGGAAGCTTTTAATTAATATGGAGGCAGACTCTTTCTCTTAAATTTGCTCAATTAGCTGATGATCCAAACAAGCTTATTTGATATTCACAAAGGCTTGAAATCTGCTGACTGTAAATCACCCAAAGTCAGCTGAAGTACAAAATCCCCTTGGATTTATTGATGTCTGTTAATAGAAGATGGAGCAAGTAGAACAGGGTGAGGAAAACCATTTACCTGCAAAATTGAAAACAATGAGAATAAAGAGAAAGGAATCCTGGGGCCTCCTAAAATAGAAACTAATTCTCATAGTTATTAATGATCCACTTTTTGGATTTCCTAAATCAATATTTCTCAAAGCATCATACTTGGTCCAGCACAATAAGCCCCACCCCAAATCTACTGAATCAAACACTGACACAGAAGCCCAGCAATCTGTGTCTAACCAAGCCCATCAGATATCTCTGAAGCACATTAGAGTTTGAGAAGTGTTGTCCTAAATCATAGACCTACCTAGTCACAGAGTTAGGACTTGAACCTAGACATCCAAGACAGACAATTTAAGTAAATGGAGCAAAAAATACACCAAGTTATGTTATGCCATCTGAGCTTGTGTTGTTTGGTTGGTTTGGTTTGGTTGTGCTCTTTAAATGGTACCTCTCCATGAGTCATTCATAGAGATATGCATTTTCAATAGACCATTTGGAAAAAAAAAAAAAAGTAATGCTCTAGTCTTTATGGCCTGTGTGGTATTGGGAAAGTGACTTTTTCATTTACCCAGAATAAATTATTGGTCCCATTGCTCATGCCTCCCTGCACCCATGCCGTGACCTCATCGTGGACAGAAAGTACTTCTCTGCCACTTGACTGTTGCCTTAGCTACACAACTTGCTTTAACCAAGAGAATATGGGTAGAAAACCATGTTATTTATGAGCATAGGCCTTGAGAGTTGTGTGTGGTTTTGCTTGATTTCTTCTGTGTCTGCCCTTGTTGTGAGAACATGTCCAGTTAGTATGTTGGTCATATTAGACGTGTGGAGCCTGGCTGTTCTGCTGACCTACTGACGGGGTATAAGCAGAGACAGGCTGTGTGCCACAGTGTGTAGCAGAACTGGGTCAGCCAAGCTTTAACCAACTCAGAGATCTGAGTTTTATATCGTACTGAGATTTTATGATTATTCTGCAGAAAAGGGTATCCAATGAGCTCAGTCAGAGAAATTAGGGGGACAGAAAAGAATGATTTCAAAATATCTCTCAGCTCAAACTTTCATTACCTGCAAAAATGGTCTTTAAACGGTGAATTTAGACATTTTAGTAGAAGATAAATAAAATGACCAGCCTTTAAGAAAGCTATTTCAGTGTGTATCACACCTTATCGTTACTCTCAAAACATGCTGTGTGGTAGGATATATGTCTAAGGGTAAAAATAAAGTCTAAGGCTAAATACTGTTAACATGGATTCTACTCTCTTTTTTTTTCTTTTAAAGTTTTTTATTTTTAAGTAATCTCTACACCCAAGGTGGCGCTTGAGCTTACAACTCTAAGTTCAAGAGTTGCATGCTCTACCAACTAAGCCAGCCAGAATTCTGCTTTCTAATTCAGATATATCAGCATGTCTGAAAGACTATACTGGGATCTTTTAAGATTAAAAAGAAATATGTGTATACTAAGCACAGTAACAGTGTTAGCATTGACCTCTATAATCATTTAATTCTTCATTATAAGAATAGATTTAGGGGTGCCTGGGTGGCTTAGTCAGTTAAGCGTCTGCCTTCGGCTCAGGTCCCAGGACCCTGGGATCAAGCCACCCCTCCAGCTTCCTGATCAGTGGGAAAGCCTGCTTCTCCCTCTCCCTCTGCCACTCCCCCTGCTTGTGCTCTCCTTCTCTCTGTCAAATAAATAAATAAATAAAATCTTAAAAAAAAGATAGATTTAGAATTTCATGGTATATGCCCAAGGCATCAGTAGATGACTGTATCAGGGGAAAACATTATTATTCTGGCAATTTCTCCAGTTTAGCTACTGTCTGTTTTCCCTGAACCTAACTGTTATTTGCTGCATGTATTGAAATTAAATAAATTTCTTGAACTTTCGTAGGGAAGGATAGATAGGAATCATTTTTCTAGTTCCATCTCTCTTAAAGCTTTTAGTCAGTCATGAAAATGTAAAAAATAAGGTAAGTCCTGCTATTTTCTGAGATTTGACTACTCTGCTTCTCTTCCCTACTTTTGTCTTTATCTATTAAGGTTATTACACAATTTTCTCCTTTGGTCAATCATTATGTTAAATTGAATTGTTTGATTATCTAGTGTTATATCAACTCCACATTCCTAGGGTAAATTTCATGTGGTCACCATGTGATACTCTTTTTAATTGTTTACTAGAGTCAATTTTCTAATACTCTATTGAGGATTTTAATATCCACATTCCTGGTTGATATTGGCCTGGAATTTTCTTGAAATGTCTGATTGAATTAGATTGAATTAAAACACTGACATTTTTTAGTGTATTTTTCTTTTAGCATGACTTAGTCTCAATAATGTAGTACCTGGAAATAATGGAAAAAAGATATGCTGCCATATTTTTATATACAATAGCTTTTAGTGAATAAAACAATATTATGAATTTTCAAAGTGATCTCTGGTTGTGACATCCTTACTGTTTATCATCTTTGCAGTTGAATCTTTAGTTCGCAGTGTTGTGCAGATCTTCCATCATATCTTATTTGTTTCAAACGGTTGAGTTACCACTTTGATTTTTTTTTTATCCCCAGTAAGTTGAGTTTGTTTGTTGATTGTTTGCTTTGTTGATTGGCAGAGAAAATATTATTTTCAACTTCATGTCATCAAGCTTTATGGAAAGACAAATCCCAAAAATAAACCATTTTATTTATAAGGAAAAATCACTGTATCAGAAAATGAGAGTAGTCAAAATCCTTCTGATCAATAAATTTTCACATGAGGATAGACATACATTCTATTCAGAAATTATGTGGATGATCAGGGGATCAGAACACCATCAGTTTGATAACCTGAATTTAGAATATCTCATTATTGGTTTGTTCTTGCAGGGGAGTAGAAATGTTTAAAATTTTTTGCCTCAAATCGGTTGTCCACAGCCAGATATGTATCCCCCCTACCAAAGAGAAGGTTTCACCTTCAGGAGCAGAAGTGCGTTTGGTCCAGTGGTCCAAGTTTCCCTGCCTCTGAACAGTGTTTGGATAAACATTGCTTGTGCTCCTTCAGTGATTGCTTTTTCTAGATTGTGTGATTAAGGAAACCTCCCTCTGAATCAGAATTTTTATTTAAATATACTTAATACATTAAGGAAGATTAATCTCTGCCGGTCTGAGAAAAACATGTCTCTTCCAAATGGGTTTACATATTCATGGGCCTACAGTGAGATTCATTAGATACTATAGTTTCTGTTTAATTCTCAGAACCCAAACTTATTTTCCACATCTTCAAATTTGCAGTAGTACCATCATCACAATATTAAGTTATAGGAATATTTATCAGTAGTGTATTCCTTTAAAATCTTTCATAAATTGTGGCATAGAGAAGAAATATTTAATGAGTAGTGCTGAAAAAATTGTTTACTTGAAAAATATGAAGCTAAAGCTCAATTCACAGCATTCTCTAAAGCTATTTCAAGTTGATTAAAGAGATAAACACAAACAAGGTAAAAATAACGCACAAAATGCATGAATAAGCTTATTTTGTAGCAAGTCACTGAATCACCTCTGGGTAACATAACAACATTTATCAGATATTGGCAAATTTGGAGGAAAAATTGATCACCAAGGTCTAGGGTAGGGCTGGAATCTGGATTGCTGCAAATATCTCAGTTAGGACCTCTTGAATGATCTCATTGGAATATTGCAGCAGAATCAATCAACTCCCCTCTCCTTTTGTTTCTGTGTCATTGTACTCAAAGTTTATTTTATTTTTAAAGATTTTATTTATTTATTTGAGAGAGAGAGAGAGAGCATGCGTGAGCAAGGGGAGGAGCAGAGGGAGAGGGAGAAGCAGACTCCCTGCTGCTCGGGAAGCCTGATGAGGGGCTTGATCCCTGGGATCATGACCCAAGCCAAAGGCAGATGCTTAACCAACTGAGCCACCCAGGCACCCCCTACTTGAAGTTTATATTCCATGGAGAAGTAATTAAGCATGTTTTGCTTTGTTCTGAATACTTTTCCTGAGTGGCCAACATGTTAACTGAACGAACGCATTATCTATTCCTCCATGTTCTAAGGTTAACGTTATTAGATTTAAAGAAAACTCAAGTTCTCTAATGGAGAGTATTGCAGGGTTTAGGGAGTATGTTTCATTCTGGGCAGTGTTTTTCACAGATTTAAAGTCACATTTTCTGGTCTATTTTTTATCAGTAGTAAATCTAGTCATTTCATGTACATTTACATTTAATTTACATTTACATACTTTATTGCTATGCCTTTTGCTCAACTGATTCTGAACTCTGGAAGGAAAGAGGAGTATCATTTAATAGCTTAGTAAAACTCTAAACCAAAAATCTGTGCAAACGTTAGGAATATGGGAAAGGGGATCAGCCTTTATGGACCAACCTACAAAGTGCTTAAGAATACTAGTATGACCACGGCGCATTTATTAAACCCTAAGCCTTAGTAAGGGGACCCACATACTTAGGTTTGACAATTTATGTGGTTGACAGAGTCTACCAGTTGCTGATGCTCTTTACAATGTAGTGGTTGTCTTATGGATGTTGAATGTCACATGAAGCCACAGTAAAAATTCACTGTAAACTTGTGTGTGGGCCTCCTCATCTTATCTGACCCATGCCAGACTAGCTTTTATCTCAGTTGGCTTGGTTCAAGTTGACTAAAAATATTTTCTCCTAAGGCTTACTGCAAAACAGGCATGGCATATACAAGCTTTAAGAAACTAATAAGTGAGATAATTTGGCTGGTTTTATTGTGTTTCCCAGGCACAACTAAAAGTTGAAGCTCTAAATTTCAGACACAGTAAAGTTCTCTGATACTATAAGAGCAACAGTGTGTTAATTCAGTACCAAGTATCAATAGGTAGTATTGATCAGCGCCCCAAAATTTTATTCCTCTCTATGCTGTTTTTATTTTCATTCATGGCCAAGAGACAGTGGATGGAATAGTCATTTAGGCACAGTAATTATACACTCCCACCCAATATGGCTTCAAGTTGGTTCTGGCTTTTTCAGTTACATAATATTTATCTAGGTGACCTTAGCTTTAGATTTTGGAGACCACTGTGTAGCAACCCCCTTCAGAAGATGGACATTTTAGGGGTGTCTAGCTGGTTCATTGGGTAAAGCATGTGATTCTTAATCCCAGGATTGTGAGTGCGAGCCCACATTGGCTGTTGAACCTACTTAAAGTAAAAAAGTATATTTTAAAAAAGTAGAAGAAGATGGAATTTTAAAAAATTAATCCATTTACAGGACTACCACTATTATTCAGTTTCAGTACTAGAGGCATTGAAATAAGTCTGGGGTGTAAAACAAAAACATGTTTGCACAAGAGCAAGTAGATTCTCAAGTACCAGATAAGCATACTCAAAGCAGAACCAAAGTGCTTAAAACCCACAGCTGCGCAACCACTGTCAGAGAAAGGGGGAATGTACACAAGTAGATTTCCTCCCAGATATAGCACACATAATGCCAACATGCCATTGATGAGAAATTTCTCCCATAGCTCCTAGGTGCCTGGTGTGATTAGCAAAGATTGGTGAAGTCAAAACCAAGATTTACTCAGTCAACTATCCTTCCCATAATTGCTACTGATTCTTTAATAGACAGCAAAAATAACGAGGACTTAAAGAGCATCACACACTGGCTTCTGGGAACAAAGGAATATTAATCTTAAGGGTAGACATGGTTTGTTTTTGAAATTCTATGGGTTTGGGGCTGATGGTAGTAAAACTGTATGTGTTTTCTTAACTTTTGGACTACTTAAAATCAGGATACAGAGACTAATTTAATTCATGAGAACTTGCATAATTAAAAATAATTATAGTGGAAAATGGCCAATTTTTAGTGATAAAGAAAGATCAAACTTAGATTAGGCATCAGACAGAGATGATTCTTATTGAAATGGAATGGAAAAAGAAGTGAAAGAATTTTATTTTCCTCCATTTTTAAAGATTTATTTCTTTATCCTAGAGAGAAGGGCGGGGGGAGAGAGAATCTCAAGCAGACTCCCTGCTGAGCTTGGAGGCTTAATCCCTTAATAACATGAGGCTTAATCCCATGACCCTGAGATCATGACCTGAGCCAAACCAAGAGTTGGACACTTAACTGACTAAGCCACCCAGGCACCCCTGTTTTCCTTAGATTTTAATGCACAAAAGAAAGAGCATTTGACTTTGTGCATTAAAATTTAAGAATTTTGGAATTTGATTTCTCTGAATTTTAATCAAGTCAAAGTCATTTAAATTTTTTTTCAGTTACTTTAAATCTTCCCTGGGAATTTGATAATGGGAGTAGTTTATATTTATAGCTGAGATATCCCTGCTATGGTGGATTGATACATCTTTTTATTGTTCCCTGTCACATTGACTGGCTTGTGTATGTGACTTGTCCACAGGATATTTGCAAATATGACATAACCAGAGGCTTAAAAAGTGTTTGCACATTGGGGATGCTCACTCATGTTCTCTCTCTCTCTTTCTCTCTACCCTCCACCCTTCTGCTTTTGTAACTTAGATCACTGGGTGAAAAAGCTCGACCTAGACCTTTGTAGACAAACAACCCAGCTGACAGCCAGCATCAACAGCCATGCAATCCAATAATGATGAAAGATGAATCGACTCAGAGAAAACAAATCTCTTTCCACTTACAGGTAACTCAATTAGCATCATTTCTGGCCTTTCTCTGTACTTTTACCTACTTTACTCAGGAGAGAGAATAGTGACTTACACAATTGGTAAACATATGAAAAATAGGCAGTGCATGTTTGACTCAGTTCCAACCTTCTTCTTCTCTAGAAGTCAACCGGACACAAGAAGCACAAATTCCTCTTTGTTCCTCCCCGGGAAATTTACATCTCACATGGCCAGCTTGCTCTGGCCACCATAATCTGAGACTAGGTGGTGATTTCATGCATAATGCTGACTTTCCATTAGCAGAGCCCTTTAGCTTTCACACCAAATTATGTCCTCTAATAATGTAGAGACAAAAGACTTCTAATGAATAGAGATACTTGGAAAAAATCAGGCGGATTTATAGATCTCTAACGTGAGAATGACCTCAAGAACCTGGCATTATTTCAGAGGCAGAGATCAAACTGAAAAGAATTAAACTAGGAGATGAAAACGTGGGGAAAAAAATCAGACTTGTTAGTAAGAGACAGAAACATCAGGGACAGGAGCAAAGTGGAGGACCATGACATGTTTCATTTCTTTTAAATCTTGCTTTGATTACTGAATAAGAGAAAAATACAAATAGATTAGCTGTAGGTCTTGTATTAGAAGAAAAATATCAGACCCCTGAACTCATATTTGAGTCTGTATTAATATTTAAAATGTTTGCAATTTTGAAAATTGTATTATAGAAATGTCTTCGGCACAAATAATGGTAATGCAAACTGTATATATACAAACTGTATAGATTGTCATTTTAACAGCACCTACAAAAATGAAAAATTAGAAACCATCATTTTAAGTAAATGTGTAAATAAGCTATAATCCATGTTACAATACATTCATATTATGATCTCCAAATGGCAATTTTAATGTTAGATTAATAGGTTTCAAAAAAATGTTCAAATAATATTGTTAAATCAATTTTAAATGAGCATAGTCTGAGATACATAGATGGATGAATTGACAGATGATAGATAGATAAATAATCAATAGATAATTCATAGTTAATGAAGGAGTGAAAAATGTATAGCAGTCCCTTCCTAGTGAATATATTTGGGCAGAGGAGTGAGATTAAGAGTTATAGGATGTAAAATGGAGACTTTTAAATTTGATTTCTATACTTTTTTATTTTTTAATATTTTTCACAAAACATTTTGCATCTCAATAAAAATATAATTAAATGCATTGGATTAACCATATGCCAACTAATAAAAAGACAGGACATTGATAGTTTCTAGAAATAGTTCTATAATTTCTCTAAGATAATATTCACACATGCCTCAAAAATACTAATTAAACCACTAAAAGAGAAACATTTAAGTAATGAGATATACTTGACCAATCAATTTTTATTGCTGAAACTGAATCCTACAGCACACTAGAAGTATAAAAGGTAACAAGTTATTGTGTACTGAAGGTTTTGAACCAGGGTAGGTTTTTATCATTTATTATTTTAATCATTTACCATTAATTCTAATAAAAATAAACTTTTATTTTACTTTTATTGTGGTTTCTCTCTCTCTACACACACACACACACACACACACACACACACACACACACACACCACAGCCTTTGGAATAGTCCTTCTGGGAGGTATTTCACAACTACAGTTACTTTGTCACGGTTGAAGGGATTTTATAATTTCTCTTCAGGGATTATCGTCAGGATCTCTGCATCAAAAAAAAAAAAAAGAAAGAAAGAAAGAAAAAAGCAGTTTTCATACTCAGTTCTGTTCTCCTCCCCTGAAAAACAAAAACAAAAATCTTGTTCAGTTTGATCACCACTTTGAAAACCATATTTATAAGTTACCTGCTGTTCTTCAAGGTCAAATTTACTCTTAAAATGACACCACTGAGATAATACCAAGAGTATAACACAAGTTCTGAATGCTCTAAATGACTTTCCCTGCAATTGATTGGTCAACAAATATCTTTGAATTCCTACTTAATGAATATCTACCATATTCCCAGTACAGAGGAATTATATATATATATAAAAAAGAAAAAATAATGTTTGTGTTATGTCCTTAAGGAGTTTACATTCTATTTAAGGGTCATAGTATAAGACTGACTTTACATAAATTGATTTTAGAGTGTCTGAGACACGAAAAACAAGGCATTAAGTAAACAGTAGGATATGAGTATGCTTCTCAAAGGATATTAGTTTACAGTAATAATTTTCAATAGGGGACCATTTCTTCCACCTCTGGGAATATTTGGCCATATTGCAGACATTTTTGTTTGACATAATTGGAAGGGGATTCCTACTGGCATGTAGTGTGTGGGGATGTTACTGACACCTCTTGGGTAGAGGCTTGGACGCTGGTAAATTTCCTACAATGTGTAGCACAGCAACCCACAACAAAAAATCATCTGACCCAAAATTAATATTGTTGAAGTTGAGAAACTCTGGGTTATAGGCATAAATTTCTCTTTTTTTGACATAAATTTCTGAATAATCAATAATAGGTGATACTGAAGTTATGGTTGTGGATGGATTTCATTGGAGAGAGATTATATGGAAGTAAAAAATAAAGATTGTGGGAGGAACTTCAACATTTAGTTTTCTAGTTGAGAAAATGAAGTAAAAATAATTGAATAGGAAATTTACAAATAGGAAAGAAGAAAATAGAGAGCATTGAATCATGGAATGAAAAAGATTAGCTGAACTTGTTCACATGACAGAGACACAATTCCCAAAAAAGCAAGCAGGAGTTTTTAAATGCCTCTTGAGGGCTAGGCTTGAAACTGGCACAGTTTAATTCCTGCTGCATTCTTTTGGCCAAGACAACTCAGATTCGAGAGGTAAAAAAATAGATTTCACATACTTACTGGTAGAATTGTGAAGTCAAATTGCAAAGGACATGGGTATAGAATGTGGAATAATTGTGATTACTTTTGCAATCTATGTAGACCACAGTGAGATCATAAAGTCTCATAGTTTAGTTTGACCAGGCATTTTTATTATTTGCTGCAGACAAAATCTGAACTGATTTGGTTACTATGTGCATATGTTCCTTTGATAAAATTAAGTCAGTGTTAGCTGAAATTAAAATACAGACTGCCCCAATCATTGCAAATATTAACTTTACTGAAGAGTTTAAAATCAATGAAATTAATATTTTGAGAGTTAAACATTAATATTGCCTAGCTTTGTCTCTTAATTCACTATTTTGAATTCACAAAAGTTTCCATTAAAAGCAAAATATTACTTTAAGGCATTTTTCTATGTTTGAGCAGGTTTTAGGAGGAACAGTTTACCATAGTGACAAATTTTACAAGGTGTAGAAGGTAGACTAGAACAGCTTGTTATATTTGGGAAATTATAGTTGTTTACTAGAGTATAGAACATACCAGGCTGCTAGAATTTAGTGAATTAGATGTAATTCCTATCCCTCTTTAAATACAATAAATAAATTACTTTAAGAAAATGACAATCCACTAAAATTATCTCATGAAATCAAATACCATCAATGTAAGCAGTTAATCATCCAAAGACATCCAAAGGAAAACAAGATGACATTCTGCTTTTCCTAGGGTGCCCAGCACATCCATTATTATTTAGAACTTGCTAATATTGCCATTAATTTGTCATAATTTTCCTGATCAATTATTCTGAGAATATCTAAGACAACATGGGACATTATACTGCTTTGTATCCCCTCTGCTAATATAAAGATAATAAATATAACCTGCCTCATAATTCTGGAGGATTAAATGATATGTATATGTATATGTATACATATATATATATATATTTTAAATTCAGTCCTCTGGATACAAGGTTAATATGCAAAAGTCAATGACTTTCCTATATGCCAGCAATGAACAAGAGGAATTTTAAATTAAAAACAATACCATTTACATTAGCAACCAAAAAAGTGAAATATTTAAGTATAAATCTAACAAAATATGAACAAAATTTATATGAAGAAAACTACAGAAATCTGATGAACAAAAGCAAAGAACTAAATAGATAGATATTCCATATCCATGGATTGGAAAACTCAATACTGTAAAGATGTCACTTCTTTTCTACTTGTTCTGTAGATTCAATGCAATCCTTATCAAAATAACAACAGCAAGGTATTTTGGATATCAAGAAACTAATTATAAAGTTAATATGGTTAGGTAAAAGACCCCAAATAACTAACACAACATTGAAGAAGAAAAACAAAGTTGGAGGACTGAGGTTATCCAGCGTCAAGACTTACTATAAAGGTAGAGCAATCCAGAGAATGGGGTACTGGCAAGAGAGCAAACAAATGTATCAGTGGAACAGAAGACAGAGCCCAGAAATAGACCCACGTAAGTACACACAACTTATCTTTGACAAAGGGGCAAAGGCAATACACTGAAGCAAAGATAGTCTTTTCAACAAATGGTACTGAAACAACTGGACATTCACATACAAAAACAAAAAAAACAAAAAACAAAAAAACCCCACACAACTCAACACAGGCCTTACAGCCTTCACAAAAATTAACTCAAAATGGATCACAGACCTAAATGTAAAACATAAAACTCTATGGGCACCTGGGTGGCTCAGTCAGTTAAGCATCTACCTTCAGCTCAGGTCATGATCCTGGGGTCCAGGGATCGAGTCCCATGTTGGGCTCCTTGCTCAGCAGGGAGCCCGCTTCTTCCTCTCCCTCTGCTGCTCCCCCTGCTTGTGCTCTCTCTCTCACACACAAATAAATACATAAAATATTTAAAAACCCCAATAAGACTATAAAACTCCTATAAGATAAAACAGTAGAAAATCTATATGACCTTGAGTATGGTGATGACTTGTTTTGATACAACACCAAAGACATGATCCATGAAAGAAATAATGGATAAGCTGGACTTGCATAAAATTATAAACTTCTGCTCTGTGAAAGACAATGTCAGGAAAATGAGAAGACAAGCCATAGACTGGGAGAGAATATTTACAAAAGGCATTTCTGATAAAGGACTGTTATCCAAACTATACAAAGAACTCCTAAAATACAACAGTAAGAAAACAATCAACCAGATTGAAAAATGGGCCAAAGGCCTTAACAGATACCTCCCTGAAGAAGACATACAGATGGCAAATAAGCACATGAAAAGATGCTTCATATCGTTTGTTGTGAAGAAGGAAATTAATACAGCAATGAGATACTCTACACACCTATTAGAATAGCCAAAATCTGGAACACTGACAACACCAAATGCTGGCAACGCATACCAGATTTGTGCAGCAGGGAATCCTGTTCATTCCGGTGGGAATGCAAAATGGTACAGTCACTTTGGAAGATAGTTTGGCTGTGTCTCACAAACCTAAACATACTTTTGCCATACAATCCAGCAATCATGCTCCCTGGTATAATAAACTGTGGTATCCTAATGGCTTTTTCTGTAAAAGCAAAAATGCTGTTCAGATTTCTTTCAGTTAGTGAAAACAGATACTAATGTAGGTCTTTTGTAAAAGTGAAGTGACATAACATGAACAGTTGGTGAGTGGGGATACACTTTGCTTTACACTGTTTCAATTTATGAAAGATTTCATAGAAATGCTCTACTTCCACATAGCAAGAGAAATCTGTGTTCAGGGCTAAAAAGGAATGAGCTATCAACCCATTAAAAGTCATGATGCATATTACTAAGTAAAAAAAGCCAATCTAAAAATCTAAAAAAGCGGGTGCCTGGGTGGTTCAGTTGGTTAAGCGACTGCCTTCGGCTCAGGTCATGATCCTGGAGTCCTGGGATCGAGTCCCACATCGGGCTCCCCGCTCAGCAGGGCGTCTGCTTCTCCCTCTGACCCTCTTCCCTCTCATGCTCTCTGTCTCTTATTCTCTCTCTCTCAATAAATAAATAAAATCTTTGAAAAAATAAAAATCTAAAAAAGCTACATACTGTATGATTTCTGTGACAATCTGGAAAAAGCAAACCTATGGAGACAGTATAAAGATCGGTGGTTGCCAAAAGTTGGGAGGTGGATAGAGGGATGAATAGGTAGAACACTGAGAATTTTGTAAGGCCATGAAAATACTCTATATGATGCCATAGTATGGATACATGTTATTATATAGTTGTCCAAACCCATAGAGTATACAGCACCAAGAGTAAACTATAATGTAAACTATGGAGTTTGGGTAATTATGAGTCAGTGTAGGTTAAACAATTGTAACAAATGAAACAAAATAGACGACAATTGTAGCAAATGTACCACTCTGACGGAGACATTGATAATGAGAGATGTTATGCTTGTGTGTGCCTTCCCCTCAATTTTACTGTTTTGCTGTGAACCTGTAACTGCTCTAAAAAAAAGTCTAAATTAAAAAAATATATATATCTACTCTGTCACAGCAAGAATAATAAACCCATATTCTCAAATTTTGTCTCCCTACACTCACAATGATTTATTCTCACATTTCCCTGTGCTATTAGTTCTCTGTCAAAAGATGACCTACCCTGACATTTTTCCTGTATTAGATAATGGAGTCACTGAGGCTGGAGAATCTATTTGTAAGTCAGCTGAGACATAAGGGACATGCTTAATCCCCATCACTTAAAAGATCACCTAACTCAAGCCTATTGTTTTTGAACTAAGATACCAACTTTATTATTTTTATATGCTGAAATCTGAAGCTCTTTAAGAATGCTCCATCCTTAAGAATAAAAACTGCCTCAGCAAGAGCTCAGGGAACCGATATTATTGTTTACAAAGAATTATTTATGGAGGACAAGGAAATTACTTAGCAAAAAATAAGATGAGATCTTTGGGAAATTTTCTAAAATTTTGTAATTTCTGCATTCACCCAAGTGGGCATTCATTATACAAATGTCTACTAAGGATCTACTACAGTCTGATCATGAACATGCAAACAAAGGTGAATTCAGTGTAGTCCATGCCACTAGGGAGCTCTCAGTGGAGGTGGGGTGAGACAAATATATTTACATAATTAGCTACAATCACACTCTTAAAAGAACTGCACTACAAGGAAGAATTAGATATATGGTGTAACAAGGTGTAGGAATCATGCTGTGCTATTAATAAGAAAGCTCTTCTGATTCCTTGAGCTACAACAGCATGTAAATTAACTGCCCACTGGAATTTGGAATGGTCCTGGGATTCTTTATCCAGCTAAGGCCATTCCATGCTTAAGTTTTCTAAGCAGCACCAAGCCTAATATAAGCTCTATTTTTTATTACATCATAACTAAATGAGTTATAATAATTATAATACAATTTTAATAAGGGTAATGACAGCTAATATTTATTAATCTCTACAAAAGTTATAGGCATTGTAGTAATCATTTTATATTTCTTATTTAATTCTCACACCAGCCCTTTGAGATAGTTATTGGTATTATCACCTCAACTTTCCAGAAGATAAAATTAGGTTTAGGGAGGTTAAATCACTTGCCAAAAATTACACAAACAAAAGGTGGGGCAAAAATGCACCCCTTGCCGTCAGCTTTCCAAGTCCCCACTTTTCTCCAGGGCCAGTCCTCTCCAGTATTGCACTCCAGCATGTGACTCTCATGGTCATGCTGGTTACTTTTCTCCACATTCCAGCCATTTCCCACATGCGTCCCTTTAGCGCATCCGGGCAGCTTGTGGTACTGGTAAGAGCAGATAGACACACTTGGGTCCAGTTTCCTTGATGTCTCACCTACAGGATGTCATTTCACCTTTCTCTGAATGATGGAGATAAGGTGTTTACTTTGCATGTTGTTGTGAGGCTTAAATGAGATAGGATAGAAGTGCACTTGTAATCGAAAGGACCCTTGTTTCCTGAATACACCTGGATTTCTCCAGTTTTATATATTTTCTTTAAAAAAACTCCATTCAAGTATAATTAATATATAGTGTTATATTAGTTTCAAGTGTACGATATAAGGACTTGACATTTCTATGCATTTCTCAGTGCTCATCAAGATAAGTGTACTCCTAATACCCTTTCTCTATTTCCCCCATTCCCCCATCCACCTCCCCTTTGGCAACCACCAGTTTGTTCACTGTATATAGGAGTCTGGTTTTCAGTTTGTCTCTTTTTTTTCTTTGTTCCTCTGTTTTGTTTCTTAAATTCCACATATGAGTGAAATCATGTGGCATTTTTCTTTCTCTGACTGACTTACTTCACTTAGCATTACACCCTCTAGATCTATCCATGTTATTGCAAATGGCAAAGTTCCGTTCTTTTTTATAGCTGAGTTATATTCCACATTATATATACCACATTTTCTTTACCCATTCATCTCTTGATGGACAGTTGGGCTGCTTCCATATTTTTTGAATACATCTGGACTTCTGCAGTTTTATATGTACTTTCTTACTCTCTATTTTCTGCCTGAAAGATCTTTCCAAATTAAATCATTTCTCAAAATATCCCCTATGTGGAAAACATTTTAAGCTATCAAAATCCTAACCAACCTTCAAATTCCAACTTATGTTTTACTCCCTCTGTGACTCCATGACTCATCTCTGCCCTACCACTGAGGAATAAAGCTCCCTCCTGAATCCACTGGTACCTACTCTTAGCACTTACAGTAGTCTGCCTTGTATGAAATGTGTAAAATACATACAAATTAGGATGTTCTTATCCCCAACAGACTGTAACTGACAGAATCAATTGTTAGAAGATACCTCTTTACTCTGCTGTCTCTCTTACTTTGTGGACTTTAATAGTACCGAGAAACATTGTCTACATTACATTATCCATCTTTACTGCTGTTTATAGTCTGTGTAGAGAGAAAAGGGCAAGTCAACAATAAGACCATTTACACAAAATGAGGTCTAACCTTGTCATGACCTACTCACTCAATCATTATTATTCTGAGTATTCAAGAGTCACCCTGCCCTTCATAAAATATGTTTATATAGCCTATTGTTTTCATAATATTATTTTCATTTGCAATATTTGTGAAATAGTGCTACTAAATGTTTGCTTTGAAATATATGTGTGTGCTATATATGGGGGTGTTAATGCGATCATTTCTGGGTGTTTGTGTAGAAGACCCGTAAATTTAGTAGGATTTTCAGTCTACTTAATATTGTAAAGGTTATGAGACTAGAAATAATTTAGCAACCTGCTTAAAAATCTGTAGAGAAAACAGCCCAATATCTAAGAAAGAGACACAATTAAATAGTCTTTGAGATAGATTGACAAATGAGGCCTTCCATACTCTGAGCTTTATGTTTTCAGCCTTAGTTTTCAGTATTTCCTCGTATGAACCCCATACTCCAAGTAAACTTCAATCTTGACTGAGAGATTTCCTGTGTACAAGCCTTTGCACATACTGCCTAGAGTAACTGTCTGCACCTCATCAAAAATTTAACATCCTATGGCCAAGTTCAACCGCTACTTTCTAAATCCTCTAAAAGAAGTATAATTTTGGTCCTCTCCCTTACTATGACTCTCATAATAATAGTAAAATGCTAAGCTTTTTAAACCAATTTTCTCATTTAATACTTGCATTGACCCTAAAATGAATGCAATAATATTCTGCGTATTTACAATGAGAAAACTGAGGATTAGAAAAGTAAAATAAGTTGCCTAATGGGTACCCAAGTTGTAATTGGCAGAGGTGGGATCAAACTCCTCCTCTAGAGATCAAATGTTAATTCTATGTTCTCCTAACATCCTTATAGCATGACTAGTATCAGTGTATTTTATCCTTGCTACTAGACTCTGTGTTGCTCTGCAGCAGAAACTGTATTTTATTTACTCTTCTTTATATATAAGTAATTTGTGTTATTAATTTATATACAAATAATATGTGTTCTCTTTACTAAATTGTAACTGTGTTCCAGTTTTCTCTTGCCTCTTAAAGGGTACAGGAGGAAATAGGGACAAACAAAAAGAAATGTTCATTAATTAAACCATTAGATCGTAGACAGAACATACAGTTTCCTACAGTTGTTAAAAGGAAGCCTAGTTATTGCTATTCATTTCCTGTATTAAATATATGTTAGCATAATTAGAAAATTTCATTTTTCAAAAAGATTAAAAAGCAGAAAATAACCTAAGAAACAGCTTCAGAACATGCTAGCTAAACCTTATTGAAATAAAACTACTCAAATGGGAAAATATGTATATTTACTATATTATACAAATATTTCAATAACATAATAATCTGTAGACCATTTTAATTTGAATAATTATGCAAAATAAACATTTTAAATTGAGAAATTAGAATTATATTAAGAGAAGCATATCACCATAGGCTTAGATGTTGATTTTTTTACATCATGCATTTTGGCATAAATAATTTGAAGAAAGTCTATGTAGGGACATAAGCAATACAAATATGAAAAGAGAGAGAAAAAAATAAATGCCAGTACAAACAAAAAGAAATCAATATCATAATTTACAAAGTATCATCTGAATATCCTCATGTTTTGTGCAAAAAAAGAACATGGCAAACTAGCCAGATTTTTACCACAAAAGAGATAACTTATACCATTGTTTGAAAAAAGATAAAGAATTTACTAGAACTAAATATTAAAATATATTTGATATGTTGTGTAACTGATTTTTGAGAGAAAAAGTTCCTATCCACAAATTTACAACAAATAAAAAAATCTGATTTATATAAAAATGTTTAATGACTTCTTATAAGGCTGAAGGACATAGTCAAAATATCTCAATGGAGGCTTTCAAAAGAAATATGAGTTGAAGGGAAGAAATCAACATGTTGCCAAATATGTGAACATCTAGGATTTTACCATATAATTTGAATCAAATTAAAACTTAGAATGTGGAGAAAAGAGATTTCTTAGATAAATTTTATTTAAATATCATAGTTCTCATTTCAACTTTGATTAGAAGTTGCCCAACTTATGCACAATTAATCCTTTGATCATCTTATACTCCAAACATCATCTTATATTTCAACCATACAAAAATACTTGAAATTCTCTAAAAACATGTTATTTTATGCTTTTATGCTCTTTTATATGCTTGATTTTTATGGAAGCAATGCCCATTCTCCCCTAATACCCTGTGGAATACTAATCACCATTTCTTTAAAAACGTCTCTGCTCTATAGATAAAAATCAGTTTGTTTCCTCACTGTGTTTCTACATCTTCATGATAATCATTAAAGTAATTGTTTCCATGTTGGTTTCCCTGAAATGATTTTGTAAACTCAAGGGCATGCAAGGTATTTTGTTCACTTAAAAAAGTCTTTTACATAAATAAGATATTCATAAATTCATGTTGACTAAATGAATCAATTTCAGTTCATCAATAATTTAACAAATATAACGGAATGCATTATTTAAAAAGACTGGACACGTTAATTTTGGAGTAAATAGTAGGAGAAACCAAGTAGTTCAGAAAAAAATGGGTATAGTATAGACATTTAATAAAACTGAAAAGACTAACTCATCTCCTTAATATCACATTCAACTACCATGTGTCAGACACTCTATTTGTAGGAATTCCCTAGGCCACATCAGAGCATAGTATGGGAATAATCTACCAGATATAGGAAAAATGGTCAATACATCTTACTGGTTATCTAGCCTAATTATCAACTTGATTAAAAAAAATCTTTTTTTACTCTTTCTAAAAATACAAAAATAATTTCAGTATCAGCACTATACTCTGAAGTCTGTTGAAGGATGATCTCTGTAGAATCTCCATATGCTTCCCAAGAGGAGAACACAATGAGAAATCCAAGGGCTTTTATGAGACAGACTTTTAGAAGCAAGCAGAAACTCCTGTCTCTCCAAGTTCTTGCCTGTGGACACTGTAATGAAGACAAGACAGGAGAAATGAAATGAGGGGATGGGTGGAAAGAAGGGTTTCTTCATGTTACTTGAAGATGTGCTGAGCTCATGTTTGGTTATTCCCTTTGCAAACCTTTACCTTTAGAAGCATTTTTCCTCTGAGTCAATCTCTGAAGTAACCGTTTTATCTATAGATTGTTATCCTCCTTCCCAAGGGTCTGCATTTATGTAAGCTGGGACAAAGCTCTGGTGCATAAAGAGATTATTAGGTTTTACCTGTCATCTTCTCTATGAAGTATCCTGATGATTAGAGATTGTCATTTGACTGCTTTGAGTGTGTCAAAGCACCTTTTAGAGCTAAGTCATATTCACACACAGCAGATGCTCCATGAATGTTTTAATATATGGAGAACTTGAGGGAGAAGAATCAGAAATGTATTATTTCCTGGATTATTCTGAAGGTCACATTATTTTGAAGGGCATATCTAAAAAGATACTATTTAGAGCCTCCCTTAAATAAAATGGTTGGATCTGACATTTTAAGATTTACATTTTTAAGATTAATTTTGGAAACAGAAACTGATAATACAAGAATTATGTTAATATCCCCCCCTTTTTTGCCAGTACTGCAGGTAGTTGGTTAAAACTTTACAAAGAATTATTCAAATTTCTCATTAATTGTTTCTAAATTTTTTAAGGTATAAATATAATAGCCAATAAAGTGCTAGCAGTCTATACGAGATGTCAAGACATTGCCAGATCCCAAGTGAATATAAAATTTGTGGATGTGTGCATATTGTTACAACTATCTGTAAATGCATTTCAGGTGTTTATATGTATATCAGAATATAAATAAATAGAGCTTACAGATAAAGAAGCCAGGAAAGAAAGTGATGCCCATAATAGAGAAGCCAGTTAGTATAAACAAATTTTCTTTACTTTACACTTTTTATGGAACTTTAGAATGTCATGGTGGAAGGGACTTTTGGCTCTCTTTCCAGGCATTTAATAGTCAAAGGATATAATGTGAGACCCCAAAAGGCAAAGGCCATATGTCACCCAATTGTCAGGTCCAGCTCTGACAAAATCAATACTTTATGTGATATATAAATCTTGCCACTACCCTGCCAAATACCTCTGTATATACAAATAATTTAGTGTCCTTTGACATTTTTTGTTTGTATAATTTCTTTCACTTATTCCCCAGAGCAGATTTTAAAAATAGTTATAGTTACCAACACATAGGAAACGGCAGTATTACTTGCCACAGATTTTTTTCACTAATTTCATTAAGTATTCAGAGCATACCCTAAGCCATCTAATTTATATAATTTAAAGGTATCTTAATTTATGAGTGTATTCTAATCACCAGATGCTTATGAATATAATTAAGGTTAATAAATAGCTCCATTAGTCTTAATCTGATTGTGAAAGTGCCTTAAAAAGAGTCACCGTTCCTTTGTCATCTGGGCATGTGATCTGAAAGTGCTTGATAGACTAAACTTTCTTTTCCACACCCGTCGCTAACTTTCCTATCCTATCAAATGTCAGAAGAGATTGTGAAAGCAAGTGTTTTGTCTGTTACCTTGAAGTCAAGCTGTTAACAGTTCTGTGTGCCTCTTCCTTCAGCTGTGTGCTATCCTGAGGCAGTCTGAGAAATAGAAATAACAAATAAACAGGGAGGAGAGCTATGTACCATCATTAGAATTTTCACATATGTTTCAGTCCTACAGTGACAATGCTTGGAAAAGCAAGACAGTTCCAAAAGTAGCAGCAGGCTGTGGAACACGCATTTGTTTCCCCAAAATATATGAACTAAAATTTTACAGGAACTTGCTGGATATTTGGGGGAAGCCTTTCCAGTCAATAATGAATGCCTATAACTGAGGATCAAATCTGGAGCTTGAGGATCCCCATGAAATGTTTTACTACAAATAAAAATTCCTGTTGCTGGAATGAATAAGCTGTATTTATTTATACCTTGGCCATGAACGTTTGAAAGCTGCAGATTCAGCAGTGACATATGGTGCCTCCAAAAGGCCTAAAAACATATATTTTTTTTCCTAACAGAGATGTTCCTTGGCTTTTTCTCACTGTTCATGTTACTAGAGGCTGCTGTTATAAGACTATTTTTATAGAATCTCAAAATAAAAATCTGATAAAACACTACATTGTTTAGGAGTTCCTATAATACTATAACCTGTATACTACTTCTAGAAATGTGACTCAAATGAAAAAAGTACATGGTTTAGTATATACCTGCATCCTTCAATATCAAATAATTTCAAATTCCAGACTTCTTTGCTGGAGTTCGAAACTTCCACTCACTGCCCTAGTTCCTCTCTGTAAATACATTTTAGCAACGGTCATTTTGAGGTAGCTATTCCACTGAGATCTCAGATTATCAGAGGGTCAAATCTGGACTGCTTTTACTGCTATTAATCTTCCTCTCTGGGTGACAGCAATCCTTCTGGCAGTCTCTGAATCTTACAGACGCATTATAGTTCAATCACCCAAAGGGAGTTTCAACTTTAAAAATATATCTTTTTCGTAGAATGGAAGAATGCACTGTAATTTAGGGTGAAGGAGTACAAGCCATTTCCTATAAGGTCATTTCAAATGGAAATCATTGTAAAAGTGTAAAGCCTTTTTCTTTTTTTCAGCTCAAAGAAACATCTTTATTTTTATAGTTACAGTATCACCATATACCAATTTCATTTTTATCCATTTGATAAATTTTAGTATAATTATGAAAAACAGCAAGTCATCCTGAAATTACAGAATACATACAATTTTGGATAAGGACAGTACTCTGCCTCCAAGTGGTTAGTAATTTCTTATCTCCCTGTTTTTTGCTATTTAGTTGCTCATTTTATTTTAAATAGGTTTCATAGAATCCAAAATGTTTGACTGAAAAGAAATATTGAGATCATCATGCTACCAGTAAAGAGAGGAAACATAAATACTTGGAGAGATTTAGCCAAGGGCAGACACAGAAGTGGGCAGAACTTAATTTTCTTCTGAGTGCTGCTGTTTTCTATCTTTGAAGGATATACCATATATGCCTGTGGTCAAAATAACTTCCAGATTTTAAACAACAATAAAGTTGTTCAAAGGTACCCAAATGTCCTCATCATTTCATTTTGTCAATATTATGCAATTTCCATAAATTTTATACCTACCTCCTTAGTAGTTTTGAAATAGCTCAGCATTCTATGCTGTATGCCATTCTTGAATTTCAAAAAGTAGTGCTTTTTTTTGGATTTTGGCTTCCTGAGCAAATGAATCAATGTTTTTCTTTGGCTTTCTTTTATTAGGGGACGGGCAGAGATATTTAGTTGTGGTACACTATGTTAGAAATTGTGACATGTTTCAAACATTGTTCAGCCATTTCTAACTGTTTCCAATTAAGACACAGCACACTATAAGAAATAATAACCTGGGAGGAATTTTATTATTATTATTACTATTATTATTATTTATTATTTTAATTCTTGATCAGTAAATATGTGGAAATCTCATTGTCCCTTGTTGATATTATTTTTAAAGATTTTATTTATTTATTTGAGAGAGAAACAGTGAGAGAGAGACAGGGAGAGAGAGAGAGAGAGCATGAGCAGTGGGGGAGAGGAAGAAGCAGGCCTCTGCTCAGTAAGGAGCCCCAGTGTGGGGCTCAATCCTGGGACCCTGGGATCATGACCTGAGCAGAAGGCAGATGCTTAACCAACTGAGCCACCCAGGGCCCCCAACATTATTTTTAAAATGGGAATAATAGGACCACTTTTCTTACCAAACTTTTGAAGATTAAAGGAGTTAGTGAATTTAAAAATCCCTGGAAATCGTGAGTAAGTCTATATTCCTAAAGCCAGTATTCTGAAGTTTAAATTAAGAATTCCACATAATTTCAATTTTTTCATTATTTTCTTTTTTTTATTATGTTCACTCATTTTTTTTCTTTTTAAGAGACTTTAATTGGATACCTATTTCATGTATCAGGCACAACAGTAATGAATTAGAGGACACAAAGTTGAATATAACATGGTTACTATTCTCAAAAAGATATAATCTGTACTTAAAATGAGAGACATCTTAAAGAAGAGCAAAAGGGAAACCTGGGTGGCTCAGTTGGTTAAGTGTCAGACTCTTGGTTTTGGCTCAGGTCATGATCTCAGGGTCGTGAGATGGAGCCCCACATTGGGCTCCTGGCTCAGGGGGAGTCTGCTTGTCTCCCTCTCTCTTTGCCCCTTCCCCAGCTCATGCTCTCCCAAATAAATAAATAAATCTTAAAAAAAAATTAACAAAGAAGAGCAAAGCATTAAATAAGTGATTATACCAGCAGAATACTACAAAAATGTGTTATAATCATTTGAATAAAACAATGTGACTATAATGTGGGCTACACAGAGAAAGTTCGGTAGATGGAACATTCCAATAATGTTCATAATAGTTAATATTTACTCAATACTCTATATATGCCAGAAATGATGCTCAGCATTTAGCAACTATAATTTCCTGATAATAATAATAGTGATTCTCATTTTGCAAAAGAGGAGACAAAAGACTATGTAATTAGGCTCATGCAACTTATCCCAGATCATACAACCAGTATGTGGCAGAGGTACGATTGAAATGAGCACAGGCTTATTCAAAAACCTGCAAATACAACTGTGTTTAGTGAAAAAGAATGATTGAAGATAGTCTGTACAAGGTGTTTATTGAGGGGGGACCCCTGGGTGGCTCAGTCGTTAGGTGACTGCTTTTGGCTGGGGTCATGATCCTGGGGTCCTGGGATCAAACCCCATGTGGGCACCCTTCTCAGCGGGGGGCCTGCTTCTCCCTCTTCCACTTCCCCTGCTTGTGTTCCTTCTGTTACCATGTCTCTCTCTGTCAAGTAAATAAATAAAGTCTTAAAAATAAAAAGGTGTCCATTGAATCTTATGTTAGGAAATTTGGAAATGTATGCTGTAGTCAAAGGACTACAATATCATTTGTTTGTTATGTGATCAAGTTCTGGGATTGCCTCATCAAATACCATCTATTCCAACTCAGAATTTGAAAGTAAGAAATATTGTCAAAGGTAAAATCTAGAAAATACACATTCAATTAAATACTTTTTCATGATGAATACAGATTCATTTTGTACTAATGTTTTCCTACAATGCTTTACACAAAGTAAGGTGACATCACTCCCAAACTTCCTTTTCCCAAATTTTAATCAAAGTAGTTAACTCAGATAATTTTAAAAATCAAATGTTACAAAGGGCTGATAGAAAAGCAATAATATACTGCCCTACCATGTTTTTCTGCCAGTCTTGCTCCTCAGAGGCAAACAATAAACCTAAATGATGGTTTTATTCTACAATTTCCTAGTTTATGAATTTAGGCCCTGTCTCTTAATGGTGCACTAAGTGGTAAGGATTTACCTTATTTGTCCTCCCACCCCATCTCTTTAAATCCAGTAGTTACATCACTATTTTAAATTTCTTTTCACGTCAGCATTTAGATAACATGCCTAGAGCCGATTTTTTTTTCACTTCATCATCCATAGACTCCCCAGTTGTCTCCCCATCCATAGACACCTGAATGGCTCTCCATTTAGTTAGCAACTCCAGTAGCACTCTCCAAGGTCTGGTATACATTTACTTTCACTTTTTTAGAGTGATTAGCATTTACATTCTATTTTGAAACCATAGTTAACTTTCAAGATCTGACTATAGATTGATTTTAAAAATTGGCAACCAAAGTTCATCATTCACATTTTGGTAATGTAAATATTCCTCATTAAAAATCAAGATGTATGGTAGAACTTTCTTTCTTTTATTTGTATCCAAACTCACAATTCCTATACTTTTTAGTTCTTACCACCAAATTTCATAAGATTTTTTTGATTTATACTGTGATAGTTCCCTTCAACTCATTTGTAAGTTTCCCCAAGCTAGCTCTAGGGTGTTCTAAGTGATTATGAAGAAAGGAAGAGCTTATTCTTTAAAGACTTTTAGTTAAATGACCTGCTTTCGTTACCATGTTACCATCTTTATCTGGTTCATTGGCTCTGAGTGCAGAGCCTCACTAACATTCAATGGACCAGACCAATTCTCTCTCAGCTTTCAGTTCACCTTGGCATAGTCCATCTTTCACCTTTCTCTGCTACTTATCAATCAACAGCCTTCCATCTTTATTTTTTAAAGATTTTATTTACTTATTTGAGAGAGAGAGAGAGAGAGTGTGCGTGCACAAGCAAGGGGAGCAGGAGGCAGAGGAAGAGGGCAAAGGAGACTCCCTGCTGAGCATGGATCTGGAGATCCATGGACCCAGAGATCATGACTTGAGCCGAAGGCAGACACTTTAACCAACTGAGCCACCCAGGTGCCCCCAAAGGTCTTCTATCTTTATTTTGTCTACTAAAATATGTACTGAAATCTCTTATTTACCATTTCTCTCACTGTTGTCGTTTACTTTCTTAATTATTATTTTTTTAAATTTTAAGACAAGAGGAATAATATGTGCACTCAGTTCTCCATAATGAATAAGAACTAGTGTTAAATTTTTTTTAATTGAAGACATCTCTCCAGTTTCTGCTCTTTCTTCCATAGCTTCCCCATTTTTTGCTTCTTCTATAGCTGAAATTTCCTGGGATCATGAATACATAGAATGTCAGAATTAATTCAAATAGTATTGCTATAAAAAGAAGAAAACCAAGAAATGCTTATAGTTTTCCAGTTCTTTTCAGTGAGAAACAGTACTCTACTTTCCCCCATCCTTCTTTCTCTCTTTTCTCCACAACCTATCAGAGAAGAGTCACATGGGTCATAAAGGCTTGAAACTTGTCCCCCTTTAAAATAAACTTTATTTTTGTCACAATCAATGAACCTACACTGACATATCATAATCACCCAAAGTCCATAGTTTACAGTTCACTCTTGATATTGTACATTGTATGGTTTGGAAAAACGTATAATGACATGTATCCATAATTATGGTATCATAGAGAGTATTTTCACTACCCTAAAATTAATCTGTGCTCTGCCTATTCATCCCTCCACAAGCCCCCAACTCTTAGCAACCACTGATCTTTTTGCTGTCTTCATTTTGCCTTTTCCCAAATGTCATATTGTTGAAATCATACACTATGTGGCCTTTTTAATTTTTATCTTTTTACTTATTTTATTTAAATTCAATTAGTTAACATATAGTGTATCATTAGTTTCAGATGTAGAGTTTAGTAATACATCAGTTGCATATAACACCCAGTGCTCATTACATCACGTGCCTTCCTTAATGCCCATCCCCCCTACCATCCCTCCAGCAACCCTCAGTGTGTTTCCTATAGTTAAGAGTCTCTTATTGTTTATCTTTCTCTTTGATTTTGTCTTACTTTTATTTTTCCCTCCCTTCCCCTATGATCCTCTGTTTTGTTTCTTAAATTCCACATATGAGTGAGACCATATGATCATTGTCTTTCTCTGATTGACTTATTTTGCTCAGCATAATACCCTCCAGTTTCATCCACCTCGATGTAAGTAGTAAGATTTCATCCTTTTTGATGGCTGAGGAATATTCCATTATATATATATATATATATATATTCCATTGTATATATATAGATATATATAACTATATTCCATTATATACATATATATATATACATATATATATATATATATATATATGTGGGCCACCACATATTATATACATATATATGTGGGCCACCTATGTGGCCTTTTTAGATTGTCTTCTTTACTTAAAATATGCATTTTAAGTCCTCCCATGACTATGCATATTAAAATATGCATAAGGTCCTTCCGTGACTTTTCATGGATTGATAGCTCATTTGTTTTTAGTGCTAAATAATACTCCATTGTCTAGATACACCAGTTTTTTACTCATTCCTCTACTGAAAGACATCTTGATTTCTTCAATGTTGGCAGTTATGAATAAAGCTGTTATCAACATCTGTGTAAAAGTTTGCGATTTTTGTGATTTTTCTTTACATAAATCAGTCAATATATGAATATTTATTTCTGATGGAAAATGGATCCAGACTGAAAATATGAACCAATAATGCTGAGATATATTTGTCTGGAAAGCAGAGGTTTAGAATGTTCTCCATATGCAGATATGGATATTTTCAACCTCCAGATATTCTCATGGCTTCCCTCAGCCATGAAGTGAAATTTTGACAATTTCCCCAAGGAATATCTGGGAAAGAGTTCAAAGTGGCATGTATAAACCCCATCAGCACCACAGGAAAATAGTCAAGATAGTTGTCTTCTTGTGAAAAAGTCCAGACCCATTCATTCCAGTTAGATACAGAATTTAAATTTTAAACTTATATATTAGAAAACTTGAATGGGAAACCAAAGGCTAGGTTATCTCTTTCAAGGTCTCCTTGTGTACACTCTGTTAGCTCTTCAGCCATTTGATCAATGCTTCAGCTACAGACTGGTAATTGCTCTTAATGTTTTCATCTGTCATCCTTGGTCCATTTCCTTAGGGTTTGATACCCTTACATACAATCACTTAACCAAATAGGGCATTTCAATCTCCCAATTGTGTGTCTGAAAAAATGATTTGCTTTTATTATGTCATCAACACTGTATGTTGAATATGTGTAACTTTTTATATTTGCTTATATAGGATAGACTTAAAAGGTAATTGAGTCTAAAATCTGGCACGTGTCTAGTATCCTTAAATTCCTCAAAATAATAATGGCATAGTGTTCTTCCCTTGTCCTGTGGGAATGTTTGTAACTCTGACTGGTTATGTCAGTCCACCTCATTCCCTGTAGGTCTTCTGGTATAATTTGGCCTTGGAAACACCTTTTAAGATCCTTTAGAGCTTTAATATCTAAGACTCATTACAGTTGTCAACCTTTTTTCCAATGAATGGCACTATGGTATTTTACCATAAAGTTTTAGGATATAGCCAATTCTTTACATTATCTAAAAATATTTGTAAAATAAAATAATAAATCATTTGTCCCCATATCTCTTTCAAACATGGAATATCTAGATCCATAATCTTATATCTAATCCCACTTCTTTGTTACCCAATAATTACTGAGTGCTATTCAGAGCTCTATTCATTGACTCTAGATTCTTTGCATGACTAAGCTAAAAGAGCTGTTTTGATATTGTGAAATGAAAAGAGAAGGATAACCTCAGGCTTCAGTTTCTTTTGATCGTACTTGGCCTCTCTGAAAATATTATTGATTCATGCTGGGAGACCTTGTGATTATAGAGGTTCCTTTCAGTTCAAGACTAATTTATGTTCCAATTGAGACAGTGAATTTCTGGACCAAATCAAACCATGCTTCCCTGAATGGAATTCTCTTCCTCCTTAGTACTTTTGAAAAAGTCTTGTCTCTCACAGATAAGTGCACATAATTCTATGATACCAACAGATTGAAGTGTTCATATCTTCTCAAAGAAATATGAAAAGTCCCCCAAACAGGATATTTCTACCCAAGAACAATCAAGAACCTAAACTGATTCATCTTGTAAGGCTGAATGACACATTTTATAAGCATAAACAGGATTTTTAAGGATGAGTATGTTGGATCTGTTTTTGCTCCAGTCTTACCATCTTCCTATTCTATAACAAAAGTGATTTCTCCTTTGTCGATCCCATTCACAATTGCACCCAAAACCATAAGATACCTAGGAATAAATTTAACCAAAGAGGCAAAGGATCTGTACTCAGAAAACTATAAAATACTCAGGAAAGAAATTGAAGAAGACACAAAGAAATGGAAAAACGTTCCATGCTCATGGATTGGGAGAACCAACATTGTGAAGATGTCAATGCTACCTGGAGCAATCTACACATTCAATGCAATCCCCATCAAAATACCATCCACTTTTTTCAAAGAAATGGAACAAAAAATCCTAAAATTTGTATGGAACCAGAAGAGACCCCGAATAGCCAGAGGAATATTGAAAAAGAAAAGCAAAGCTGGCGGCATCACAATTCCGGATGTCCAGCTCTATTACAAAGCTGTGATCATCAAGACAGTATGGTACTGGCACGAAAACAGACACATAGATCAATGGAACAGAATCGAGAGCCCAGAAATGGACCCTCAACTCTATGGTCAACTTATCTTTGACAAAGCAGGAAAGAATATCCAGTGGAAAAAAGACAGTCTTTTCAACAAATGGTGTTGGGAAAATTGGACAGCCACATGCAGAAGAATGAAACTGGACCATTTCCTTACACCACACACAAAAATAGACTCCAAATGGTTGAAAGACCTAAACGTGAGACAGGAGTCCATCAAAATCCTAAAGGAGAACACAGGTAGCAACCTCTTCGACCTCAGCCACAGCAACTTCTTCCTAGAAACATCGCCAAAGGCAAGGGAAGCAAGGGCAAAAATGAACTATTGGGATTTCATCAAGATAAAAAGCTTTTGCACAGCAAAAGAAACAGTCCACAAAACCAAAAGACAACCAGCAGAATGGGAGAAGATATTTGCAAATGACATATCAGATAAAGGGCTAGTATCCAAAATCTATAAAGAACTTATCAAACTCAACACCCAAAGAACAAATAATCCAATCAAGAAATGGGCAGAAGACATGAACAGACATTTTTCCAAAGAAGACATCCAAATGGCCAACAGACACATGAAAAAGTGCTCCACATCGCTCGGCATCAGGGAAATCCAAATCAAAACCTCAATGAGATACCACCTCACACCCGTCAGAATGGCTAAAATTAACAAGTCAGGGAACGACAGATGTTGGCGGGGATGTGGAGAAAGGGGAACCCTCCTACACTGTTGATGGGAATGCAAGCTGGTGCAACCACTCTGGAAAACAGTATGGAGGTTCCTCAAACAGTTGAAATTAGAGCTACCATTTGATCCAGCAATTGCACTACTGGGTATTTACCCCAAAGATACAAATGTAGGGACCCGAAGGGGTACATGCACCCCAATGTTTATAGCAGCAATGTCCACAATAGCCAAACTGTGGAAAGAGCCAAAATGTCCATCGACAGATGAATGGATAAAGAAGAGGTGGTATATATACACAATGGAATATTATGCAGCCATCAAAAGGAATGAGATCTTGCCATTTGCAACGACGTGGATGGAACTGGAGGGTGTTATGCTGAGTGAAATAAGTCAATCAGAGAAAG
Organism: Zalophus californianus; assembly: GCF_009762305.2. Taxonomy (NCBI): domain Eukaryota; kingdom Metazoa; phylum Chordata; class Mammalia; order Carnivora; family Otariidae; genus Zalophus; species Zalophus californianus. The sequence goes on from NC_045595.1 coordinate 141,597,828, forward strand.
ACATGTATCACATGACCTCACTGATATGAGGAATTCTTAATCTCAGGAAACAAACTGAGTGTTACTGGAGTGGTTGGGGGTGGGAGGGATGGGGTAGCTGGGTGATAGACATTGGGGAGGGTATGTGCTACGGTGAGCGCTGTGAATTGTGCAAGACTGTTGAATCACAGATCTGTACTTCTGAAACAAATAACGCAACATATTTTAAGAAAAAAAAAAGAAGAAGATAACAGGAGAGGAAGAAAAGGGGAGTATGTCAGAGGGGGAGACGAACCATGAGAGATGATGGACTCTGAAAAACAAACTGAGGGTTCTAGAGGGGAGGGGGGAGGGGGATGGGTTAGCCTGGTGATGGGTATTGAGGAGGGCACGTTCTGCATGGAGCACTGGGTGTTATGAACAACCAATGAATCATGGAACACTGCACCAAAAAACTAATGATGTGATATATGGTGATTAACATAACAATAAAAATTAAAAAAAAAAGAAACAAATAAAATATAAATACCATACTTCTTATAAGCTAAAAGTTTTAATTTCTCATAAACTATTTAAGGGTTTTAATTTGTGACTATAAAACATTTAAAAAAAAGGAGATGCAGTTTTATATGAACATTGCAGAAATATCCCCCAAATTTTTCCAATAAAGGATATAGTCTTTTTTCCACACCATACATAAAAACTGTTCTTGATCCTAGCTATGCCCATCAACTTAAGCTCAATATAACATACAAAGGGGCACTTTTTCCACTGATTGTATTTCTGAGGGTCATTCCCTTGAGAGGAATGCATAGTTTGACTGCTTGATTGAGGAGTACTTGTTTGCGGCATTATACAAGCCTTAGCTCCAATACAAAGTTTGGTACTATTTCTGGGAAAAATCAGAATAACAATTCTGACCTTGGGGACAAATATGAAGACAACACAGATATGAGCTGCTTATTATTTTTTTTAAAGATTTTATCTATCTATTTGAAAGAGACAGAGATAGCAAGAGCATGAGCAAGGAGGGGAGGGAGAAGCAGGCTTCCCACTGAGCAGGGAGCCCAACGCGGGGCTTGATCCCAGGACCCTGGGATCACAACCCGAGCCAAAGGCAGACTCAACCGACTGAGCAACCCAGGCGCCCTAAGCTGCTTATTCTTTAACTTCATTGCCTTTAATGTTTATACTTTGAAAGCTAAATCCCCTCTCCTTTTATCCTTCTTTGGTTGTGTGATAGGAAACTATTAGTACAATAACACCCTTTGTCACCAAAATCATCTTGAAAGCATATATTTTTATTTTACTTAGTTTTTATTGCTAAGGTAGTATGAACAAACATGAGTGTCAATTATTTATATAAATTTGTGTAAAGTCCTAAAGAGATGTATTCACCTTTGGACTGGTCCCTATTTGGAATGTTCCAGAATTACACAAATTTTTGAGCCTGTTCTCTCTTCAAGACAAAGTGGACTGGATCATCAGGAAGATGTACTGTCTCTCTTCCATTCAAATTGACCCCATGCATTCTCACCTGATTGAGGAGTCTCTTACTTTGGTGGTTTCTATCTTCTTATAAATCAAATGCTTCTCTTTGCTGCCAATTGCTATGAATATTCTCTTTTCTCTATGATAGAATGGTAACATTAAATGTTTTCCTCAAGGTAACATGGGGGCAATTTTTTGTTTATTCAAGCTAGACTGTCCTGTTACCACCAAGAAGAGCAAACTAGCTAAATACATGCAGGTATTATAATGGCCTCCTCACTGATTTGCTTTACCTCCAGTTTCTTCGCTAACTTATACATCCTAGATTTCCTAAAATACTACTTCGCACATGTTAATACACTGCCATGTACAACTTTATGTGCTGCTCAGTATATATAAAATCAAGCCCAAAATTATAAGCTTGCTATACAGGCTTCCCACAATGTGACGGTCTCTTGTATATTGCTCTAGTCTTATCTAAATTTCTCAAGGACAGAAATAGCAAATTTAAAACCTGGTCATTATTATTCATGCAGATGTTTCATTTGAGTTTGGACTATAGATACCAATGCTCTCCATTCGTCATTTGTATATAAGTAAAACCAATATTCTGCCTCACAAAGATAATGCCTTATGGGTTAAACATGATGCTCATTCTGAAGTAACTTAAGATTGGAATCTTCTAACCCAGGAGTTTAGATTTAACTATTCTTTAGAATCAACTGAATAACAAGCAAATGGTCAAGGATATGGTCTAATTTTGTATATTTTCAGTGTGTATTTTAATTGAGTGTAGTGTTATCATGTAATGTCATATTTTTTGTTTATTGTATAATGACAGGGAGCACCATTCATATATATTAAATGAATGTAGCCTCTTTTCAAGTGATTCAATGAATTGTCTACACAACTGTATGTGGAGATTTCTAAATTGTATTGTTATTTTATGCAATGTCCAATATATAACCATCAAGTTCATTCTGTTGCTCATGCTGTTAACAATTTCAGTATCCTTACTGAAATTTCTGTTTTCTAGTTTTATTAATTACTGAGAAGGCATATTAAAACTCTCCACTATGCTCTATTTCCTTTTGTAATCTCATCAATTTTGTCTTATTTATTTTGAGGCCATGTTATTAAGAGCTTACAGATTTAAACTTGCTATAACTCTCTGGTGAAGAAATGTTTATCATTATGAAGTGATTCTTTTCACATTTAAACAATACCTTTCTTCCTAAAATCCATTTCATTCGATCTTTAACATAGTCTATCAATTTTCTCAGTTATTATTTTTATGGGAAGATTTCTCCGATGTTTTGCTTTCAGTCTTTCAGTGGCCATATATTATACAGCATCTTTTTATAAAAAGAATTTAAAGTTTACATTTGTTTTCTGTCCAATCTAACAATTTCTTAATTACACATAAAATACTTTTGTTTCTAATAATTTTAATGACAGATATTTGGGTTTATATCTAACATTTTATCCTATTTCTTTTCTATAATGTCTTTCTTATGTTTTCTGGATTGATCATTTTATCATTATTTTCCCATTGTTTCCTATACTGGTTTACAACTTAATGCATTTAGTATCATTCGGTAGTACATAGAAATTATATAACATATATAATTAACTTTGTATAAAATTAACTTTTCCCAACAATGTGAGAAATTAGGACATTTTTATTTTACTTGCCCTTACTCCTATTTTTGTACATTTTCATTCGTAATTTTTAATACCTAAAACAACATTTCTTCATGTAGTCAATGCACATTTAGTTTTATGCACATAATTACCATTTATTTGAGCTTCATTTCTTTTTACATTTCAGATCAAATGCTTAGTGTGGGTATTATTTTATAATCATGTATGGAATTGGCTACAATTCTTGAATCTGTGGGTTAGATTCTTTCATCAATTCATGAATATTCTTAGTCATTCTTTCTTGACTCTGTTCCAATCTCTATCTTATTTCTTCCCAAACCTCTAATAAAAAGATTTTAGAACATGTCAGTCCTAACCTCTCACATCTTTCATTTTATTGCTTTCTGTGTTAATCCAATTCACTAATTCTTTCTTTAGCTGTGTCTAATCTCCTTTTTAGTTCCTTCTATTGAAATTTATTTGGGATTTTTTAACATTTTTATTTCTAGAAATTTTAGTGGTTTGGTGATTTTTCAATAATTTTCTATAATTTTCATTGCTTCTATATTTGTAAACTTAGAAACACAGTAAGGTCATTATCTGGGCCTAAATATGTGAAGCATTTTTGAGTCTGTTTCTGGTGGGCTTATTTATGGTATATGTTTTCACTGTGTGTTAAGTTCTATTTTACTCTGAGCTGTTTATTTTGCTTTAAATTATTTATGGGACTATTTGGAAACCTAATAAGCTTCAGAGATGGATTAGATTTCTTTCTTCACGTAACCTAGAACCACTAGCAGTCCCTCCATGACCTTAAACAGATTGAATTTTTTTTTTCATTTGATCATCCAAGTCATATGAATTTGAGTTGCAATTCATCTTAATGGTAGACGTGTGTAGGTACAACATCACAGAGATAAGAATGTGGATTTTGTTTTTTCCCTCTTGCTCCACTGGTTGTAAATGTAATTTTCCTTGCATTCTGTTATGACTGGGTTAGGAAGGGTGATGGTTGACTGGTGTTACAGCTATTAGATTCCCAGCATTATTTAACAGTGTATGTGGGGGCTTCCCCCATTGTGGGTAGCCTCCCAAAGTATTAAGTTTACACTCTTCAGCAAGTCCTGATCAAAAGTTTATTGAGTCCTCTAACTTTACATCTTCACTTACATTTGTCCCTAATAATCCCTATATTAACTTGGAACATCTTCCCATTTGGAAAGTCTATAATTCTGTAAGTAACCATGAACTTTACTCTAAACTTTTGTCTTTCAGAGGTATGGAAACTTGGACTTTAAGAGTTGAAGGGAACTTCACAGTTCTTTTAGTAAAATGATGCTTTTACATTTTTACATTGATTTAATGTTCCAGGCATGCATGTTTTAGTTTTCCACAAGTGTCATAAAGCACCTCAAAGTTAGAGGGGTTTTCTCTTTCATTTCTGTTTTCATCAATAGGGCACTTGGTGCCTAGCATGTACATATTTTATTTTATTTAAATTTGAGAGTCTGAGTTTCCTAAAGATGATTTCCATTCCTAGAGAATGTGAAAACATCAGAATAAATTTCAAAAGGCCCAGATATGTCACAATTAGTTTTTAAAAAGTTTGCTTTAATTAGCAAAAATGCAAAAGTAATTAGACATTTACTTTAATCAAAGAAAATGGTATTTATTTAAAGTTGGTTCTGTATTTTTCTCTAACACTTGGAAAGAATTCATCCAAATATTTCTAAATTTCCATCTTTTGGATATAGTCAAAGCTTGTATTTATGTGCCTCTGCCCTATATCGCCCCCACACACACACACTGCGGTATTACTCAAAACACACATGCAAAAACACACAAACACAAACATACTTTGTTGTTTAAAATTATGAAAAGAATCCTATCTGGGTCAAACATTATTTTCAGATAAAATGAAAATCTCTTGAATGTGAAAATGTAAATGACAGACAGAATAGGTAAGCAGACAGGAGTTTAGAGACTTAAAATTCTAATTCCAGTTACTTGTGTCCCCTAAGATAAGTGAATAATCTGCCTCAATAGCAGGGAATTGGAATACCATGGGGTGTTTTAGGAATAGTGAATAAAAATTAGATAGTAATTTATGTTTGCAAATTATTATATAAATGCTGAAATACACAAATCACCTGAAGACAATACTTAATGTACATTTATGATATGCCCTAATTTTTTGCCAATTTATGATTTTTGCCTTCTAGCCAAATAAGATGTGATTAAAAACTCCACCAGATACATGGCCACTTGAAGAGTCTTGCAATAGAGAACATCTGTAGAAATTACCAGTTTGAATTGTGTTGACTTTCAGAAGTTGGAAGAAAAATCTGACCTTTGAAGAACTTATCTTAACAAAATATTTAGAAGGATGCTCCATGGAGTTCAGTAAAGATCAGTACCAACTCCATTGCAGTTCCTTTTTCTCCCCAGTGGCAACTAATTTATAATGTAAGAGTAAGATACAATAATGTCCAGCCTTCCAATGATTATACTAATCTAAATTCTCAATATATGCTTTAAATTTTCTTTTACCTGGCTGTAGAGATTTTTAATCCACCATGAGTACTAGTGCTCCTTAATGCTTTATAGCAGTCAGAGGATGAATCATCTTGGCTTACAACTTGACAACTGAAAACTGCTAGTGAATTTAGTCTATATTTTGTGAAAAGTAAAAAAAAAAAAGACAGTTAAACCCACTTAAAACAAACTTTGATTAGATTTAAATTAATTTACATGTTCTATCTCTTTTTAATTAAGTGTTTTATTTTCTGGGTCCCAAAAGGCAATAACAATAAAACAAGTCTTAAAATCCTATAGCCACAATAACCAGCTCATCTTCAGATAATAGATTAATGATGACAATATGCATGAAGTAATATTCTGAATAAAAATTTAGAATTTAGAATTTGTGTTTGTGTATGATTATTTTTCTATCTTCTTTTTTTTCTTTTCTTTTTAAAAAAATTTCATCCAGAGTAGTCCAATAATCCAGAGAACATGGGTTAGTTAAATATCTGACTTCACTCCCCACTTGGAATCAACAAATTAAATGTGATCTTGTACAAATCCTGGGAAAGATACCTAGATAAATCCTATCCTTAAAGAGCTCCAAGTGTAACAGAGAAGGCATATAGTGACTATACCCAAGTTTAAATGTAATGAATGCCACGAAAAAGGCTCTGCAAACATTTTGAGAGTTCAGAGAAAATGTCTTACTTTAGGGGTACTTTTAAGGTGGTTTCAAACATTTAAGAGGGGAAGATAGAATAAAGAGTGTTTTGCAGGTACACTAAGTAACATGAAAAATCTACAGAACTAGAAAAATATGATTTTTAAGGGCAACAGAAGTTCTTGGGTTTTGGGTAGAGTTTATTGCCTAGAAAAATTGGTGGGAAAATTAGGCCAGAAGGGGGAATTTCTCTATGATATTCTGATAAGTTAAGGAATGTTATTTATATTCTGTACTTAAAATGCTGGTTCTCAGTTTTTTAAAGAAATAAAAACGGTGGACCCTGACTCTTTAAAAGCTAATGAGGCAATCATAACAGATTTTTCCTTTTTTCCCCCAAAAGATAGCCTTGATAAAGAATACAGTTCATTATCTTTTTTAAAAGATTTTTTTAAGGATTTTTAAGATTTTTTTTAAGATTTACGTATTTATTTAAGAGAAAGAGAGAGAGCGCGTCCATGAGTAGAGTGGGAGGCAGAGAGAGAGGGAGAAAGAGAATCTCAAGCAGACACTCTCCTGAGCAGGGAGCCTGATGCAGGGCTCCATCTAACAACCCTGAGATCATGACCTGAGCTGATCAAGAGTTGGTCACTTAACCGAATGAGCCACCCAGGCACCTGGATGCAATAATGCAGTTCATTATCTTTAATGTGTATGTTTGTAAGACATTCTCTAGTGAAAATAAGGCAGAGATTATTTTAATATCAATCAAAACTTTAATCAAATGGCTGGTATTATAGAGCTCAATAATCTCCCATGAGAAGACCAGTGGGAAGTGGAGCCCATGAATTTCTGCCATAAGGTTAAGGTTAGACTGTAGCATCAAAGAGGGGAAGATTTGGAAGGGACATGCACATTATCCTGTCCTGGGACATGACAATGTGAAAGCTGGCCTGCTTTTGTTTGCAACAGACAACCCTGATATAGCCTGAGGAATCAGTGTCTATTATTTCCTCCATGTGAAAGGGTAACATTACATAGCGTTGGTCTGTACTACAAAGCACAAAGAGCTAGTGGAATGTTCACAGATAGGTAATTGTCAGCAACAAACTTCATGCTGTTATTGTGAATATAGTGGAATGAATGTCGGACTTGGAATGAAAAAAAAAGAGTTGAATGACAGCTTCAGCTTAAGTTTGAAGGACAGATCTATCACTAGCTGTGTGACCTGTGCAAGCCCTGTGAACCTTCTGGGCTTCAGTTTCCTCATCTTTTAAGTAGAGATATTAATTCCTGCCTTATTTATCTCAAGGATATTGTGAAGGTCAAAGAAGATAATTGGTGTGGAGTGGTTTGAAAATTTTCAGTTGCAGAATGAATAATTATACTGGGGATAATTCAATGCAGTCTTCAATGTAAATTTGAAGGCCTTTTTTTTAAGATTTATCTATTTATTTTTAGAGAGAGAGAGAGAGCATGAGCGGGGGCAGGGGTTAGGGGCAGAAGGAGAGAGAGAGAGTGTTAAGCAAACTCTGTGCTGAGCATGGAGCCCCACAGTGTGTTGATCCCAGGAGCATTGTAAATTTGAAGGCCTTTTTTAAAAATACCTGACTTGGGGGACTGGGGGACTCAGTGGGTTGTCTTAGTCTTGATTTCAGTTCAAGTCATGATCTCAGGCTCCGTGAGATTGAGCCCAGCAGCAGGCTCACACTGGGAATGGAGCCTGCTTAAGATTCTCTCTCTCTACCTCTCCCTCTGCCCCACCTCTCCTTCCCCCACCCCCACTCGCATGTGTGCTCACTCTCTCTCAAAAAAACAAAACAAAACAAAACAAAAAATAAAAAAACTGACTTATGTGATTGTAATGTGGGCGAGTTTCTTAAATTATTGTCCTTTAGTTTTTTCAACTATCAAATGGAATAATATTATCTACCTCAAGGGTTATTATGGAAATTATATGGATTAGAAATTGTTAAGTGCTTAAAATGGTACCAGGTACATAATAAACTCCATTTACGTATCTGTTAAATACATAGACTCTTTCATTCATTCATCCATTCATTCATTTATTCATTCATACTTAATCTCAGTGTGCTTCCAGCAGGGTGTAGAAAAAGGAAACTTTAGTTATAATTGAGGTGTTTATAGGATAAAACTGACAGAAAACACAGGATCCACTTCTGTTCTCTCTATTCTTCATATTCAGCTTAATTCTCCCTCTTTACCTTTTAGAGCCCTATTCCCTATTTCTTTCATTTGTTCTTCTTATTTATTACTTTTCTAGGCTTCTGTGCTTCCACTTTTCCATCTCACAAAGGCGACCCCATTGAGACCAATGGCTATCAGAAGATATTATAACTCCAGGTGAGGGGGACATCCAACTGGTCTTTAATAACCAAAGTGATTTAATTAACTTTTCATTTGATAAGGTTCACTGTATATTTCTTCCAGATACAACAACCAGTATTCACCCAAGTAAAATTTCCCTGAGATTAGCATTTCTGCGCTGCTATACGATGCTGTTCTCATTCATACTAAAATACAAGAAAAGAGTCAGTCAACTTTCTGGCTGGTTCCTACAAAATTAAAGCTTTCACTAAATTCCCATCACATCACCAGCTAAGTTCTGAATATAAGGTAGTGTTCTGAAAACTACACAAATTTCTTTGCAAGATTATAAAGCATATCATTCTTTTTTTCTCATGTCTGCCATGACTGGTTAGTATATGTCTCTAATGGATGTAATCACTGAAAAATAGGATTTAATGTATGTGTCTTCTGATATTTTAGCACTGAAAGAATAGTCTCATGTGCCCCTCTTCCTTAACTTGCCCTTGAGAGCAAAAGTATATGTGCTAAAATTCATACTTTAAACTGCAGGCTGATCCTCAATTAGAATGTTTTTCATTTTGTATTTGGTGAATATAAATGTGAAAAAAAATGGAGAAGATGCAAAGAAATTTCAGTTCTAAAATCTCCAGTTTTTAAGCATCAACAAAGCAGTAAATTTAAATCAGTTCTCTGGGAAAATTCTCTTCACGCTTTTATAACAAATATTGTGCAAGGCCTTTGGAAAACTTCCAGCCCATCTGTTTCTACTCAGTTGTTACTGACCATGATTTTCTATCAAATTTATCACAAGTCTGACTGTCTGAAAGGAACACATTTGATCTAAATACCACATAATATAGAAAGGAATGACTTCAATTGTCTTTATGGTTAATTAAAAATGATTTAATGTCTCATTTATGGATATAAGCAAGGTGTTGATTTGTCTTTGTTAGGATTTTTTATTAGATAATAGAATACCTGTACTCTGGAGACAGAATATGAAGATGTATTTTGGTGTATTAGGTGAGAAATATTGACCCTTTCAGCCTAATACTTGGATTCTCACATTCTTGGTCAGAAAAAACAGTTTCTATCACAACTAGTACTGAACACCATCCCAAGATTTAATAAAAAATTCAAAGTGAACATATTAAAGTAAGATTTTTCATAGTATTTTTCTAATTAATCTGAATCTCCCTCTCTTTATTCATACTACCTTTTTTCTGGTTTAAGCTTCAGTTCCTTCTCATGCCAATAATTGAGACTACTTCCTAAAGAGATTCTATCTCCATATTCCCCTCCCCTTCAGCCCACACAACATACTCCTACCAGGATAATCATGCTAAAACATAGCCTCTACTATACTCCCCCAGATACAAATGATTTCAGACTCTTCCATTTGCCAGTAGAACAAGGTTCCATCACCCTGACCTGATGTTAAAGTTACTGCTTTACTTCAGCAGACTGGACGATTCACAATTTAGTAAACATCTCCTTTACTGTAGTGTTTTTGTGCCTTTCATTAATTAGAATTGATTGTTGCTTATCTCCCTTATCTCTCATTCTCTCCATTTTTATATGGTGAAATCCTATCTAATTATCAAGTGATTATTCAGGTACCACTTTATAACACCTTTTTGGGTGTTTCTCCACTCCTTACAAACTGTTATATGGTTTTTCCATCTTTTATTGGATAAACTTTATTTTACTTTTCTTAATGTCTGTGGAATGTTATGTTATAGCCATTTGTGTTGTAGACTATAAAACTCTGGAAGACAGAAATCTGTCTTAATTGTCTTTGTGTAAAAACACAATACCATGAATCATAGTGTTCATTCATTTGTTCATCTGTTAAAAAGTGGTGAGAACCTCTTGAGTCAGCTACTGTGCTAGGCCATGGAAATATAAAGATTTACAACACAGAATTGGAGCAGGTGATGAGCCTATGTGATAAGAATGTATAGGATCTGTAATCAGTCATGGTATCAAATCCTGATTCTGTACCTGATTATCTCTTTGCATTAGTGGTCCCATTTTGAGCCTTGTGATGGAATCTGGGAACAATAACAATCTCATATTGTCAGGATTTATTGAAATATTCAATTTAAAACTTCTAGTAACTATGATTTGGCATTAAATGGAAGTTATTTTTTCATCCTTGCTTTTTTCAGTCTTCTTTTGACCGCATACAACTTGTCAGTGGAGACAGAGCCAGAGAAAATGTTAGAAAATAAGATAACTATTTGGGGCACCTGAGTAGCTCAGTCAGTTAGGCATTTGCCTTCGGCTCAGGTCATGATCTCGGGGTCCTGGGATTGAGCCCCTCATCAGGCTTCCCAATCGGCAGGGGGTCTGCTTCTCCCTGTTCCTCTGCTTCCTCCACCATTTCTGCTTTCTCTTGTGCTCTCTTCCAAATAAATAAATAAAAATATTTTAAAAAGTTTTTTTTTAAGATTTTATTTATTTATTTGACAGAGAGAGACACAGTGAGAGAGGGAACACAAGCAGGGGGAGTGGGAGAGAGAGAAGCAGGCTTCCTCCTGAGCAGGGAGCCCGATGTGGGGCTCAATCCCAGGACCCCGGGATCATGACCTGAGCCAAAGGCAGACGCTTAACGACTGAGCCACCCAGGTGCCCCTAAAAAGTTTTTTAAAAAAGAAACTAAGATTACTATGATAGATCTCTACATAATGTGATTTTGAATCAGAGAAATAGAATTCCTCCTAGTATTTTCAAAGTACACACATATATATGGTAATATATATGTATCTATAAGAGGTTTTTACCCCTCTTTGTTAGTTTGGTAAATTGATTATGAGCATATTTTATAAGTATGTTTAACTTACTTTTGTCACCTAAAGTTTTATAGAGAGCCATCTATATTAGCTCCACACACACACACACACACAACCTCATTCTTACCAAGGAATTTTATATTATTTTATGTTTTATATTATATGTGTATAATCATTTACTTGAATATTTCTTATCTGTGGACATTTTAGGATATTTTTTATTTAAATTCATGTTACTTAACATATAGTGTAGTCAGGAGTAGAATTTAGTGATTTATCAGTTGCAGATAACACCCAATGCTCATCCCAAAAAATGCCCTCCTTAATTCCCATCACCCATTTAGCCCATCTCCCCACTCTCCTCCCCTCTAGCAGCCCTCACTTTGTTCTCTATAGTTAAGAGTCTCTTACAGTTTGCCTCCCTCTCTGCTTTTATCTTTTTTATTTTTCCTTCCCTTCCCCTATGTTCATCTGTTTTGTTTCTTAAATTCTACATATGAGTGAAATCATATATTTCTCTTTCTCTGAATGATTTATTTTGCTTAGCATAATACCTTCTAGTTCCATCCACATTGTTGAAAATGGCTAGATTTCATTCTTTTTGATGGCTGAGTAATAGCCCATTGTATATGTATACCACATCTTCTTTATCCATTCATCAGCTGATGGACATTTGGGCTCTTCCCATAATTTGGCTATTGTTGATAATGCTACATTGGAGTGCATGTGTCCCTTCAAATCAGCATTGTTTTATCCTTTGGATAAATACCTAGTAGAGCAACTGCTGGGTCGTAAGGTAGTTCTATTTTTAACTTTGTGAGGAACCTCCACACATAGATCAATGAAACAGAATAGAGAACCCAGAAATGGACCCACAAGTATATGGCCAACTAATCTTCAACAAGGCAGGAAAGATTATCAAATGGAAAAACGTCTCTTCAACAAATGGTGTTGGGAAAACCGGACAGTGACATGCAGAAGAATGAAACTGGACCATTTTCTTACACCACACACAAAAATAAATTCAAAATGGATGAAAGACCTAAACATAAGACAGGAAACCATCAAAATCCTAGAGGAGAAAATGGGCAACAACCTCTTTGACCTTGGCCACAGCAACTTCTTACTAGACACGTCACTGTAGGCTAAGGAAACAAAAGCAAAAATGAACTATTGGGACCTCATCAAGAATATTTTTAATTTTTTATTATTACTAAAAGACTTCATATGAATTTATAAATATGTATGTGTCTTTCTTTGCACTTGTGTCAGTATTATTATCTTAGGGATTTTTAACATGTAGAATTTGGGGTCAAAGTTTATTGGGTCAAAGTTGTTAGAATTAACAATAATGCCAAAATGCCCTCTGTTCTGGACTAAATGTTTGTGGCCCCCTAAAATTCTAATCCCCAGTGTTATGCTGGGGTTTGGAGACATTTAAGTCATTAAAGTGGAGCCCTCCTGGATGGGACTAGTGCTCTTATAAGAAGAGACAGAGCTTGCTTTCTCTGCTCCTTACTGTGAGAAAGTAGAATGAAACATAGATCAATGGAACAGAATCGAGAGCCCAGAAATGGACCCTCAACTCTATGGTCAACTTATCTTTGACAAAGCAGGAAAGAATGTCCAGTGGAAAAAAGACAGTCTCTTCAACAAATGGTGTTGGGAAAATTGGACAGCCACATGCAGAAGAATGAAACTGGACCATTTCCTTACACCACACACAAAAATAGACTCCAAATGGTTGAAAGACCTAAACATGAGACAGGAGTCCATCCAAATCCTAAAGGAGAACACAGGTAGCAACCTCTTCGACCTCAGCCGCAGCAACTTTTTCCTAGAAACATCACCAAAGGCACAGGAAGCCAGGGCAAAAATGAACTATTGGGATTTCATCAAGATAAAAAGCTTTTGCACAGCAAAAGAAACAGTCCACAAAACCAAAAGACAACCAGCAGAATGGGAGAAGATATTTGCAAATGACATATCAGATAAAGGGCTAGTATCCAAAATCTATAAAGAACTTATCAAACTCAACACCCAAAGAACAAATAATCCAATCAAGAAATGGGCAGAAGACATGAACAGACATTTTTCCAAAGAAGACATCCAAATGGCCAAAAGGCACATGAAAAAGTGCTCAACATCACTCGGCATCAGGGAAATCCAAATCAAAACCTCAATGAGATACCACCTCACACCCGTCAGAATGGCTAAAATTAACAAGTCAGGGAACGACAGATGTTGGCGGGGATGTGGAGAAAGGGGAACCCTCCTACACTGTTGGTGGGAATGCAAGCTGGTGCAATCCCTCTGGAAAACAGTATGGAGGTTCCTCAAACAGTTGAAATTAGAGCTACCATTCGATCCAGCAATTGCACTACTGGGTATTTACCCCAAAGATACAAATGTAGGGACCCGAAGGGGTACGTGCACCCCAATGTTTATAGCAGCAATGTCCACAATAGCCAAACTGTGGAAAGAGCCAAGATGTCCATCGACAGATGAATGGATAAAGAAGAGGTGGTATATATACACAATGGAATATTATGCAGCCATCAAATGGAATGAGATCTTGCCATTTGCAACGACGTGGATGGAACTGGAGGGTGTTACGCTGAGTGAAATAAGTCAATCAGAGAAAGACATGTATCATATGACCTCACTGATATGAGGAATTCTTAATCTCAGGAACAAACTGAGGATTGCTGGAGTGGTCGGGGGTGGGAGGGATGGGGTGGCTGGGTGATAGACATTGGGGAAGATATGTGCTACGGTGAGCGCTGTGAATTGTGTAAGACTGTTGAATCACAGATCTGTACTTCTGAAACAAATAACGCAACAAATTTTAAGAAAAAAGAAAAAGAAGAAGATAGCAGGAGAGGAAGAATGAAGGGGAGTAAGTCAGAGGGGGAGACGAACCATGAGAGATGATGGACTCTGAAAAACAAACTGAGGGTTCTAGAGGGGAGGAGGGTAGGGGGATGGGTTAGCCTGGTGATGGGTATTAAAGAGGGCACATTCTGCATGGAGCACTGGGTGTTATGAACAAACAATGAATCATGGAACACTACACCAAAACAAATTATGTAATATATGGTGATTAACATAACAATAAAAAAATTTGAAAAAAAAAAGAAAATAAGGCCACCTGCACACCAGGAAACAGGTTCTCACCAGACAAAGGATTTGCCAGCAACTTGATCTTGAACTTCCCAGCCTGCAGAACTGTGAGAAATGTTTGCTGTTTAAGTCACCCAGCCTATGGGAATTTATTTTGGGGTCCAAACTAAGACACCCTCCAAAATATTATATGCATACTATCTACAATCTCACAAAAGTGCCTATTTCCATACATTTGAGGTATCAATATACAAAATTATGAAACATGGACATTAAATACTATTTAATTTTATTTCCCCATTTAATTGTGAGGTTGAACATTTTCCAGGAATTTATTAACAAATTTTTAAACTTGATTCATATCTTGTGCCAACTTTTCTATTGCATTGGTTCTTTGTTTTGTTCCCATTAATTTAGAATTAAAATTTTGTCTATAACATGTGTTTATATATATTTTTTCATCCTGGCTCTCTTTTGTCCTTCAGATTTGATCGTTTTATCTTTTACTCCATGTGAGTTTTGTTTTTCCTTTTTCCACAAAGAGATATCTGTCAAATCTAGACTTACAGTTTCTGAGTTTCATATCTTGTTTAAGATTTTCCCAACTCTGGTATTATAAAAATATCCTTATAGACACCTAAAACAAACAAAAATCTTTAAAATGTTTTCTTACTTTTTTTCTCTGAGACAACTGAATAGGTAAAAAGTGCAATACACATAGTAAAAGTTACCATACTTAAGTATGACCCCTCCTAACTATAAACTGTGATGAATAATTTCCAAATACAGTGAATGTAGGACTAATTAAAAGGAAGAGAAAGAATAGGCATATTTGCATACTGCACAGAGTACATTAAAATAATGTGTGCTATAGTTCTGTTGGCCCAACTAATGATGTCTTAATTGAAACAGCAGAGTCTGGGAGGCACAAATGGGTGAAAATCCCAAGGGCCACATTCTGCATTGATGATTGGCAGAGACAAGGAGCTGTTAAGCTAAACTACTCCAACAAACAATATTTGCAGGATACCAGATTTAATTGTGGCAGTATAGAGGAAAAGAAATGGGTTTGATTAACTTTGCTATTACTGCTGACAATCTGCTCAAAAGAAATACAAACTAAATCACATAAAAACAACAACAACAACAACACTGACATATAGGTCTCATAGGAAGAAAAGACTTCTACTTATCTGAAAGGTGGGAAAAATGAATATTGATACATTGAGGAAAGACAATAGTAAAATTGGTGAGAATTTGGAAGAAATCAGTGGAAAATCAGTGATGATTTATAATCATAAATGAACAAATATGACATTAATGGATTTCTAATCTAAAGTAAATTTAGAAATTAAGTTACAAAATAAAAGTAGTAAGAAATAGAGTAATTGTGCTAGAATATGGAGCAGTTAAACATGCATGAGAAAAGCATAAAACAAAAAATCAAACAGAAATTAAATGGCCCTCTCTGGGAAAAGGACTCAAAAAATAGATATAAAGAAAACTGACAAAGGCTCATAGTATGAGTATCGTCTTTTTGGATATTCCCTAGAAAAATTTACACAGGATCAAATAATTAGTTCCGTGAACATTTGGTGAAATCATATGAACATTGTGATTTTCCAAAAAGATGTTTTTCTTTTTTTTCTAGTTTCTTTTTTTATTATTATTATGTTATGTTAATCACCATACATTACATCATTAGTTTTTGATATAGTGTTCCATGATTCATTCTTTGCGTATAACACCCAGTGCTCCATTCAGTCACATGCCCTCTTTTATACCCATCACCAGGCTAATCCATCCCCCCAACCCACTCACCTCTAGAACCCTCAGTTTGTTTCTCAGAGTCCGTAGTCTTTCATGGTTCGTCTCCCCGTCTGATTCCCCCCCTTCATTCTTCCCCTCCTGCTATCTTTTTTTTTTAATATAATGCATTATTTGTTTCAGAGGTACAGGTCTG
This sequence comes from Zalophus californianus, assembly GCF_009762305.2. Lineage (NCBI taxonomy): Eukaryota > Metazoa > Chordata > Mammalia > Carnivora > Otariidae > Zalophus > Zalophus californianus. The sequence continues at coordinate 141,614,341 of NC_045595.1, forward strand.
TGATTCAACAGTCTTACACAATTCACAGTGCTCACCATAGCACATACCCTCCCCAGTGTCTATCACCCAGCCACCCCATTTCTCCCACCCCCCCACCACTCCAGCAACCCTCAGTTTGTTTCCTGAGATTAAGAATTCCTCATATCAATGAGGTCATATGATATATGTCTTTCTCTGATTGACTTATTTCGCTCAACATAATACCCTCTAGTTCCATCCACGTCGTTGCAAATGGCAAAATTTCATTCCTTTTGATGGCTGCATAATATTCCATTGTGTATATATACCACTTCTTCTTTATCCATTCATCTGTGGATGGACATCTTGGCTCTTTCCACAGTTTGGCTATTGTGGACATTGCTGCTATAAACATTGGGGTGCACATACCCCTTCGGATCCCTACATTTGTATCTTTGGGGTAAATACCCAGTAGTGCAATTGCTGGATCGTATGGTAGCTCTATTTTCAACTGTTTGAGGAACCTCCATACTGTTTTCCACAGTGGTTGCACCAGCTTGCATTCCCACCACCAGTGTAGGAGGGTTCCCCTTCTGCGCATCCCCGCCAACATCTGTCATTTCCTGGCTTGTTAATTTTAGCCATTCTGACGGGTGTGAGGTGGTATCTCATTGAGGTTTTGATTTGGATTTCCCTGATGCCGAGCGATGTAGAGCACTTTTTCATGTGTCTGTTGGCCATTTAGATGTCTTCTTTGGAAAAATGTCTGTTCATGTCTTCTGCCCATTTCTTGATTGGATTATTTGTTCTTTGGGTGTTGAGTTTGATAAGTTCTTTATAGATTTTGGATACTAGCCCTTTATCTGATATGTCATTTGCAAATATCTTCTCCCATTCTGTCGGTTGTCTTTTGATTTTGTGGACTATTTCTTTTGCTGTGCCAAAGCTTTTTATCTTGATAAAATCCCAATAATTCATTTTTGCCCTTGCTTCCCTTGCCTTTGGTGATGTTTCTAGGAAGAAGTTGCTGCAGCTGAGGTCAAAGAGGTTGCTGCCTGTGTTCTTTAGGATTTTGATGGACTCCTATCTCACATTTAGGTCTTTCAACCATTTGGAGTCTATTTTTGTGTGTGGTGTAAGGAAATGGTCCAGTTTCATTCTTCTGCATGTGGCTGTCCAATTTTCCCAACAGCATTTGTTCAAGAGACTTTCTTTTTTCCATTGGACATTCTTTCCTGCTTTGTCGAAGATTAGTTGACCATAGAGTTGAAGGTCCATTTCTGGGCTCTCGATTCTGTTCCATTGATCTATGTGTCTGTTTTTGTGCCAGTACAGTACTGTCTTGATGATGACAGCTTTGGAATGTTGAAAAAGAAAAGCAAAGCTGGCGCATCACAATTCCGGACTTCCAGCTCTATTACAAAGCTGTCATCATCAAGACAGTATAGTACTGGCCTATTTTTTCTTAAGTTAGTTTTATAAGCTACTCTCTAAGGATTTTCCCATTTCAGTCATTTTTCACAATTACAATAACAAAGAAATTGGATTTAAAAAAATTTTGAAAGTAAAATTGACATAAAGTAAACTTTACATTTATAAGGTATAAAATTAGATAATTTTTGACATGAATATTTTCTTATTTTCAGACTTCTTCAACTCAGTACAGTTATTTTGGGGCTCATCCATGTTATTACATCTATCAATAATCCATTCGTTTTTATTGCTGGACCTATTACAATGTTAATCCCATCAACAATTGTGGACATTTGGGTTGTTTCCAATATGGGACTATTAACAAAACTGCTATGTGCACATCTTTGTATGTACATAAACTTCCACTGGGTAAGTAATAGAATTGGAAAGGTAAGATCATATGACAAGCATATTTTTAACTTTTTGGGAAAGTTCAAAACTCTTTTCTAAAATGTAGGGTTTTACATTCATACTAGCACAGTGTGAGAATTCCAGTTCCTTCACATCCTTTTCAACACCTCATAAGAACAGTTTTTTTTTGTTTTTGTTTTGTTTTCTTTTTTTAAGTTTCTGCCATCCTAACAGGTGCAGAGTTGTATTTTATTTTTATTTTCATTTTCATTTTCCTAAGACTAATGCCAAGCATATTTTCATGTGCTTATTTGCCATCTATATATCTTCTTTGGTGTGTCTATTAAAAGAAACTGCAAAAATCTTTTCCCATTTTTAATTGAGTTGCTTAATTTCTCAGCACTGACTTGGAGAGTTCTGTATATATTATAGGCAAAAGTCTTTCATCAGGTGTATGTTATACACATATTTTTTCATGGGCTTAGCTTTTTTTTCTTTTTCTTAAGAGTATTTTAAAGAATAGAACCACAGAACTTCCAGTTTCAGCTCTGACTTGTAAAAAGTTTGGAAGCTGTCACTCTTATCTTTTCAACAAGGAAAAGGTGGACAGGGCATCTGGGTGGCTCAGTCAGTTAAGCATCCGACTTTTGATCTCAGGTCAAGTCTTGATATCAGGGTTGTGAGTTCAAGCCCAGCACTGGGCTCCACCCTGGGCGAGGAGCCTACATTAAAAAAAAAAAAAAAAAAAAAAGGCTGAACAAAGTGACGATCAATGGGCTAATCAAGAAATTAGTTGTGGGGACGCCTGGGTGGCTCAGTCGTTGAGCGTCTGCCTTCGGCTCAGGTCATGATCCCGGGATCCTGGGATTGAGTCCCACATTGGGCTCCTTGCTCAGTGAGGAGCCTGCTTTTCCCTCTCCCTCTACTGCTCCCCCTGCTTGTGCTGTCTCTCTCTCTCTGACAAATAAATAAATAAAAATTAAAAAAAGAAGAAATTAGTTGTGAAGTTGTATCTTCATGTGGTTTTCTTTTTTTTTTTTAAGATTTTATTTGTTTATTTGAGAGATCCCAGGGATCATGACATGATCCAAAGGCAGACACTTAACTGACTAAGCCACCCAGGCACCCTTATTCATGTGTTTTTAAATTATGTTTTTTCTGTTAGTATTGATAGTTAACATCTTTTCATAGGTTTATTCCATTGTTTATTCATTCATTCGAAATTCTCATTTTCTGCAATTCCTCTTATCTATTTTTTCAGGTTTATTTTTTATTCTTATTAATTGATAAATTTACCTAATGTATTTTAAACCCTAACTCTTTACTTGGCTTATATGTAGAAAATATATTCTCCCAGTTTGTGGCTCAGTATTTCATATCTTTGAGGCTTTTAGGGGAATTACAAAAATTCATGACTTTAATTACTGATTTTAAGTTGCCATATTTCCCTTTGTGATTTTTTTTTTTTGTATTTTGTCCAGAAAATACTTTTTATGCCAAGGTAATAAATATTCCTTAAATGGTTTTCTAATTATTTATAGTTTTGGCTTTTACATTTATGTATTTAATGTAAATAGTATTGATGTTTATACAAAGTATGAGACAGGAGTTTAATCTTATTTTTTTTAACATGGATAACAAATGGTCTCACATGAATTATCAAGTTCAACCTTTCTCCAGTGCCCTGTAAAACTATCTTTGTCATATTAAGGGCCTATCTGTATGTGTCTGTCTCTATGCTATCAAATCTGATCCATGGGTCTATGTATCTAAACCTAGGTTAATAACACACTGTCTAATTACTATGGTTTTATAGCAAGCCGTGAAGTTTTGTGGGGAAATTTGTTATTCATGGTTGTTTTGGTTATTTATATTCCCTATAAATTTTATGATTTTTGTTAGATTGTACTGAATATATAGATTATTATGGAGTATATGCCTTTATGATGTTGAATATTTCAATATATGAAGAAGATATGTCTACTTGGAACTTAGTAAATATATTTTAACAAAACTTCATTATTTTCTGCATCTTATATATCTCTTTTTAGAATCATCCCTATGTACCTTATATTTTTATGCTATTTCACACAGTATATTTTAAATTTAAATTTATTTGATAGCTGTTTATTTTTCTTGAATGAAAATAAAATGATGTTGGCAGTGATTTTATTGGAAGAAAATTTCTGATTCATCTTTCTTGGTTAGTGCATGTACAATAAATATATATTTATTTATTGAAGTATAACTGACATACAATGTATTAGTTCCAGGTATATATCATAGTGATTTAATATTTTTATAATTACAAAATGCTCCCCACAGTAAGTCTAGTTACCATCTATTACCATGCAGAATTATTACAATAGTCTTGACTTTATACCCTATGCTGTATTTTACAATCCCATGACTTATTTATTTTATAACTGGAAGCTGTACCTCTTAATTTCCTTCACCTATTTCATCCACCCCAACCCAACCCCTCTCACTTCTGTTTCCTCTGAGTTTCTTTCTGTTTGTCTTGTTTGTTCATTTGTTTTGTTTTTTAGACTCTACATGTAAGTGAAATCATATGGTTTTTGTCTTTCTCTGTCTGATTTATTTCACTTAGCATAATACCTTCAAGCTCCAACCATGTTGTGTCAAATGGCAAGATTTCATTCTTTTTATGGCTGAGGTAATATTCATATGTATATCACATTTTCTTTACTCATTCATCTATCAATGAACACTTAGGTTGCTTTCATATCTTGGCTATTGTAAATATCACTGCAATGAACATAGGGATGCATATATCTCTTCAAATAGTATTTTCATTTTTTTTCAGGTGGATACTCAGAAGTGGAATTGCTGGATTATATGTTAGCTCTATTTTAAAATTAAATTTTTTGAGGAACTGCCATACTGTTTTCATTAGTGAATGCACCAATTTACATTCCAACTAACAGTGTACAAGGGTTTTCTTTGATCAATAACTTCTTCACTAACACTTGTTATTTTGTCCTTCAAATAATAGGCCAGTCAAATAAGTGTGAGGTGATATCTCATTGAGTTGATTTGCATTTCCCTGATGATTAGTGACATTGAACATCTTTTCATGCGCCTGTTGGCCATTTGCATATCTTCTTTGGAAAAACATCTATTTATGTCCTCTGCCCATTTTCAATTTTTTTATATTAAGTTGCATAAGTTCTGTATGTATTTTGGGTATTAATGCTTTATCAGATGTATGATTTATAAATATCTTCTCCCATTTAATAAGTTACCCTTTTATTTTGCTGATGGTTTCCTTCACTGTGCAAAAGAATTTTAGTTTGACATAATCCCATTTGTCTATTTTAGCTTTTGTTAACCTTGCTTGAAGAGACTAGTCCCCCAAAATGTTGCTAACACTGATGTCAAAGAGCTTACTGCCTATGTTGCCTATGTTTTCTTCTAGTAGTTTTATGGTTTCAGGTCTTCCATCAAGTCTTTAATCCATTTGAATTTATTTTTGTGTATGGTATAAAGTAGTGGTCCAGTTTCATTCTTTTGTATGCAGCTGTCCAGTTTTTCCATTTATTGAAGA